>NC_136462.1:129533874-129661374 GCF_902686455.1 Sciurus vulgaris | reverse complement strand
GGATTTGGCATAATTGCTTTCCCCAAATGTAGATATAGTGAGAATGTGTGCAGGGGCTGTGAATTAAGAGCACTTTGTTGTTTTTGTAAGGCCCCCAAAAAAGGAAACCCCAACTCTGTCCCATGGATGGATGGCAACCCCAATCAACCGCAGGAGGCGTCACTTGATGCAAACCGCAAGAGGTGTTTATTCCAGCGCGCTGGGACCCAACTCGAGGAGTTGAGTCCCTAGCAGAAAATCTTGTAGGTTTATAAAGGCAGAGACCACACATCGGGAGGGTCACACATGAAAGGGGGAAAAGGAGGAACAAAGCTGCCAGAAAATTTCAAAGGGGGTCTGGGTTTGCTGACAACATGTTTCACAGTGTTTTACAACAGGTGTAGATTCTGGTCAATAGTTTCTGGTAATCCTACTGTTTGAGCACTATCTGGCTATCAGGCTCAATTTACTCTTTTACTCTCTGTTTGGGGCTGTTTCCTGGAACAGCTTTAAGGGCTTTGTTCCCATTACTGGGAGGGAAACCTTAGGGAGTTGAGATAAAACAGACAGCTTAAAAAAATGTCCATTCTTTCAGTTATTATTGCTTTTATTTCAGTTGGAGCATTCTCAAGAGTAGGTACTTTATTCCTCTGCTCAGCCTTTTATGGAACTTATCCTGGAACTTTCCAAGAAGGCTGTTATTAATAGTGTCTTCCCCCAGCTGCTACTCTGTTTGGGGGAAAGGGTCTGTAGCAAAGATTTCTTTACTTGTTAGGCAGGTTCTTGACTACTTTCCTGTGCAACAGATTATTCATGTAGGGAAAAAAAAGAACCTATCAGGCTGCCCATTACCCTGAGCTTTGAGCAAAGAGGCCTTTTGGGGTGGTGCTTGGGCTCCAATGCTCAATATGTGTGTCCTATGTAGTTTTTCACTCATCTTTATGTTTAGGATTTAGATTTTTATATTTGAATTTGTACAAACCCATTGTGGAACAAAATTGATAATGAAGAAAGAAAGTATAATGCAGGCACAAAAGGAAAGTCCCTGTGTTCTCAGAAGATTCACTGGAATGAGTTGATAATTGGCAGATTAAATAGGTAAAAGATAAATAAATTTATTTTGTTAATGGAATAAATCACAAAATGTATTTCCTCATTAGTTCGAAATGATTTTAAAAGCTTATATATACTCTGTATACAGGAGAGGAGGAGAATGAGAGTTGTAGATAATATTTAGGGGAATAGTAAATGATATTAAGGGACTCAGTGATCTTGGAGAAACTTACTTACTGGGTTCAAGTCTATTGGATCCACAGGAGAGGCAATGGATTTTTATGTGTTTCCCTTTGTAATATCAAATGGGACTGACATAGAAGACGATGATGTGTGGCAAATCTGTCTATGAATGTTGACAAATTTCAGTCTTTTTTGTGGTATGAATTTCACTAATAAAACTCAAGCTAGGGATAGAAGAAAGTTTTCTTGCTTGGTGGTTCTATACTTTAAACAGATGAGATATCAGAGTACATCTTCCAGCATCTGCTTTCCCTATGTTCCTATGAAACTGTATTTTGGGGTGATAGTGCCTAGAATCCTTCAGTAGAGTGGTGGTTAAGAGACATTGCACTAAGCTGGGCATGGTGGTACACACCTGTAATTTGAGCCATTTGGGAGGCTGAGGCAGAAGTATGACAAGTTTGAGGCCAGCCTGGACAATGTAGTGAGAGTGTTACAGGTTTGAGAACTTCTGGGAAACAGAGGTAGTGTGAAGGCCTCCCTTCAAACCCCAGTTCTGACAATAAAGTCAAAAAGATTTCAGACATGTCATTCAGTACCAGACACAAGTTCAGTAGAAAGAATAGAAAAGGGGAAAAGGGTACACTCTCAAGGGAAAGAGTGTGTCCTCTTACACAGATCATATCCTGGAATTCAGGAAGACAAGGAGAGGGCATGCCTTTTGTGCCTTCCAGTTTTATTGGGGATCCCAGGGAAGTTTCCAGAGAGTCCCACCCAGGTATGCCTCTTGACTTTTGACTGACATCAAGCTTTGACTTGGCATCAAGCTTTCAAGTTCCTGGTGCTATGACCACTTTAGGTCATTTTGGTCCATGCTGACCAGTTCTAATTGGAGTCTGTTCTTATGAATTCATTCTATGATTAAGGGGAATTATCCTTGTCTTCCTGAATTCCAGGATATGATCTGTGTAAGGGTCACAAAAGTCCCTCCCTTCAGGGTGACTTGTGTTCTTCTTACTGACATTATCTTAGTCCTGCATTTCTCCTGCAGATGAAAAGTTGTTTGCTGAGGAATGTTATGTATCCTGTTGATTTAAACCAGGCACAGATGTAAGTAAATTGCTTCTTGAAAGGAAAGCTTGTGGGGTCTGTGCAGTGGGCCATTTTATGAATTATTTTCTTAATCTCATGTTCCCACCACTCATGTCTGTCTGTTCCCTATAAAGACCCTGTCTCAAAATAAATAATAGTTTATTAAGGGCTTGGAATATACCTTAGGAGTAGAAGCCTTACCTAGTACTGCAAAGTCCTGCATTTAATCCCTAGGACTGCAAAAACAGAAAAAAATAGAATGAAAAGAAAAAGCCATTATGCAGGAATCAGAGATCAGCTTATATCTACATTCACACACTTGGGAGTTGTGTGACTTTGAGGATGATACTTTACCTGTCTGAGCCTGTTTGATAATTTTCAAAAAGGGCCTGGCATGGTGGTGCATGCCTATAATCCCAGCTATTTGGGGAGCAGGAGAATCACACATTTATGTCGGCCTAGGGAACTTAGCAAGATCCTGTTACAAAATTAAAAATGTTCTGCAGATTAGCTCAGAAGTAGAGTACCCCTGGGTTCACTCTTTAGTACTAGGGGGAAAAAAGAAGGAGAGAGAAAAAGAAGGGGAAGTAGGGAAGGAGAGAAGAAATTTGAAAAATGGGCATGGGGTTGTAGCTCAATGGTAGAGTTCTAGCCTACCATGTATGAGAGACTCTCAAAATTATCAACATCACCAAAAGAAAAAAAAAAAAAGGTGAGGGAATGTAGATAAAAACTAATTAATGTGGTTGTTTTTTGGATTAATGTTAAATGCCTATAAGGGTAAGTACTTGGTGCATAGTAGACAAGTTATGTGCTTATACAGTAAATAAATGAAAAAGTAATGGCAGACCACGTAGAATGCAGTTCAAACCCTGCCCTATTTATTTATTTATTTTTAAATTTTTAAATTGGATCTCACTAAATTATCAAGGTTGGTCTCAAACTAACAATCTTTCTCTTTTAGCTTCTTGGGTAGCTGGGTTCATAGACACACACCACTGAAACCACTACCATTTAGGCTTTATAGCTTTATTGTCATGAATTTGTTTCTGAGTTTTTTCATTTTGTCATTAAAGAATATTTTAATCTCTCTTAAGTATTATTTCCAACATAGTTGTCTGCACAATTTTGTCCTTCTTCTTCCTACCAACCCACGTCCGCAATGTTTTTGTTTGTTTGTTCTGTTTTGTTTTTCCATGATGCTGGAATTGAACCCTTCCTCAAATTTTAATATGTAATAACAATAATAATAACAATAATAATAATTATTAAAAGAACCCAGGGTCTCTTTACTATAGAGCTACATCCAGTTTTTTTTCAATTTTTAAAAATTTTTTATTCTGAGGTAGGGTCTCAGTAAATTCCTGAGTCTGGCACCTTGAATTTGCAATCTTTCTGCCTGAGCCTCCTGAGTTGCTCAAACAACAGGAGTGTACCACCACACTCAGCTTGTTTTGTTTGTTTTCCTTTTATTAACTTTTTATTTCAGAACAGTTATCCATTTACAGAATTTTTTCAAGATAGTAGAGTGCCCATATACCTCACACAAATTTCCCCCACTATTAACATTTTATAATTTTTTATACATTTATTACAATTAATGCAACAATATTGAAACCTTATTATTAACTGAACTTTATTTGTACTTTATTCAGATGTCTTCAGTTTCTTTAGATGTTCTTTTTCTGTTCCAGGTTCCCATGCAGGATGTTACATTGCGTTTAACATTCATGTGTCTCAACTCTTTGGTTGTAGCAACTTCTTAGACTTTAATTTTGATGATCTTGACTGTTTTAGCAATTACTGGGTACTTGCTTATAAATATCTTTCTCAATTAGGATTTTTAAAAGCTGATCTATAATTCACCTAGCCTAAAAATGTGTTTTTCCCCCACTTTTGTACTGCTGGCTAGGGAACCCGGGGCCTTGCACCTTCTAGGCAAGAGCTTTACACTGAGCTACATTCCCAGTCCCAAAATGCACACTTTTAAATTACATAATTCAATGTTTTTTTACTATATGCACAATATTTTCCAATTGTCCCTACTCTCTAATTTCAGCCCACAAAGAATCCTTACAACCATTAGCAATCACTACACATTCACGTTCCCTGATCTACCCACAATCATTAATGTGCTATCAATATGGATTTACATGTTCTGAACACTTAATAGAAATGGAATCATATAATATGTAGGCTTTTGGATTTTTTTTTTTCACTTAGCAAAATATTTTCAGAGTTCATATTGTAGCATAAGTTACTACTTCATTTATTCTAGTGACTGAGCAATATCCCATTATATGCATGCATATACCATGCCATATTTTGTTTATCCTTTTATCAGTTGATAGATAGACATTCGAGTTGTTTTCATTTTTTGATTATTATTCAAAAGCTTCTATGAAAATTCATATGTGTTTTTGTATAGATTTTTAAATTTTCATTTGGTACTATACTTAGGAGTAGGTATCATGGTAACTTAATGTTAATATTTCTAGGCATTTCCAAGCTGTTTTCCAAAGTGCACTGTTTTACATTCCTCACAGCATCTTTGAGAATTTTAATTTCTCCATCTACTCCACAACACTTGTTATTGTCTTGGCCTTATGCATGCTAGGCAAATGACCTACCACTGAGCTACATACCAATCTTATTGTCTTTTTTGTTTTTAGTTGGAGATTGAACCCAGGATCTTGCACATGCTAAATATGTGCTCTACCAACAAGGCTACACCCCAGGTCCCTGTATTATCTTTTTAATTATAGCCCTAAGTGAATTCTTATTGTGCTTTTCACTTGTATTTCCCTAATGACAAATGGTGGTGAGTATTTTCTCATATGCTGATGGGCTATTTATATACTTATTTTTTTAGTTGTAGGTGGACACAATACCTTTATTTTATTTTTATGTGGTGCTGAGAATTGAATACAGGGCCTCACACATACTAGGCAAGCACTCTACCACTGAGCCACAAACCCAGCCCCCTATACTTTTTTTTGTTTTTTGAGAATGGTCTATTTAAATCATTTGGTCAATTAAAGAAAATTAGGGGGTTGGTTATTAGTTTTGACTTTGCATATTCTCTATATTATATATACAATTATCAGCTTTACGATTGGCAAATATTTTCTCCCATTTTGCTTTTTGTCTTTTTACTTTCTTAATGGTATCCCTTGAAGCAAATGTAACTGTAACTGTGAGTAAATAACTATATAAGTATGATAAAATCCAATTTATATTTTTGGTTGGTTGGGTTTTAGGTCTTATATCTACTGTGCCTAATTCAAGGTCATGCAAATATACATTTTGGTTTCCTTCTGAGTGATTTATATTTTGCACTTTTTAGGTGTGATCCATTTTGAATTGATCTTTGTATTTAATATATGGGTGTCAGATCATTTTTTGAAAATTTCCAGAATAGTTTCAGTTTTAGTCTCTTAAACTCAAACCCTTAAGAGTTTGGTTCTGGATTATGTATATTCTTTAGAAAAAAATGGAATAATTGAAAGGTATTAGTTGATAATAACATTAGACAGTAGATAGCAACAAATATTTTCCAATTCTCACCCTCCAAGAGGTACTACTGTAATACTTAGTGTAACTTTAAGAACCATCTGCTGAACTTGGAGTCTGTACTGGGATTTGATCTAAATATACATGCATATAAACTTATTTAACATTGTATAATATAAGCACCTCCCCCCTAATTTTACAGATAAGGAAAACAATGTACAGAAATTCAAAGTAACTTGCCCAAGTTAACATTGCTCTCAAGAATCAAGGCTAGAATTTGAATCAAAAGAGACGAAGTCCAAAGGTATGGTTTTCATTACTTAGACTATAATTGCATGTATTCCTTGATAATTTTTTCAAGTGCAAATAAACATGATTACATAAAAACATTTCATACGTTAATTTTACATTTTATTTTTGCTGTTCATTTCCAATAGTCAACTTTCCACATTACTTTATACAAATAAATAAAAATGAAGTAGTAGAAGTTTCAAATTTTTAAAGCTCAAAAACTACTAATAAATGGATGGAACTGGAAAAATATCATGTAGGTGAGATAAGCCAATCCCAAGAAAACAAAAGGTTGAATGTTTTCTCTGATAAGCGGATGCTGTTCCATAGTGGGGGTGGGTAGGGAAGAATGAAGGAACTTTGAATTGTGCAGAGGGGAGTGAGTGGAGGTCTGGGACGGTGGGTATAGGAAGGATGGTATGGGAAGAATGAGACAGAGATTATGACCCTATATACATGTATGAAAAAGTTTTTTAAAGAAAGAAGATAATCACTGTCAAAAAAAAAGATAATAAAAAAAAATTTCAATACCACATATGACTTTACTAAGATTATTCTGAAGTGGTCACATTTTTCCTGTTCCCAAATGAAATTGATGTGAACTTTCTAAGAATTAAAAAAAAAAGACAAACTTAATAATCTTTATGTTGAATTTTATAATCAATTTATATTGACTCCCACATGGTATTTCTTATGGTATTTTGCTGTCATGTGATGAAATGATTTCATTCTTTATGATAATACTCAATACTTAATAGAAAGATCCTTCTACTAAGTAAATTTAATGTTATTGTATTGATTAGATAATCATAAATAATTTATTAAGGATAAAAAAACCCATTGAATATTTGCAGTTTTATATAATTTAGCCAAATATATCATTATTGGTAACCTCAATAATGTATTTTGTTACTTATGTATATATGTGAAATAATTTAACTTGTTTTCTGATTCTCATTACATAGCTTATTATGGGGAAATCTGTGCACACTTTGATTCTATGATCACTAGGAACTCAGCAGCATTTTAGAGGGGTAGGGAAGGAATTTTAGCCAATTAATCCCCATTAGTCTCCTTTCACCCCAAGTTCTTTGAAATGGACAACTGAGAAAAGGCAAAGATATGTAAAACACTATGCAAATGTACTTTTAGGATTATTTCCTTAGCTTCTTAAACCTTATCATTGTCCTTTCCCAAGGAACATAAACATCTAAATCTGCAGACAGGATATTATTAAGGTAAAAAACCTTATTTATATTTGTTCATTAGTGCCTATTTTCCTCCACTCCACTATCACTGATATTTGGTAAGAAATTTAAATGTTCCCAAATTTAATAGGCAAGGAAAACTATTATATTTTAGACTTTAGGTAGAGTCCTATTGTTTTACAAGAAGCCAGTTTTCCTAATTGAATGATCTATCCATGTGATATTGAAGAGTTTACATTCTGATTTTGGGGAATAATTGTGAAGGTTTACAAAAGAAGTAGAAATTCAAAACGGGGAAAACAATTCACAAGTTTTCAACAATGTAGCATCTTTTTAAAGATAGAAAGATTTTCTTCTGGATGTTTCAAGTATCTGGCATATTTGTGTGGACTGTGGTTTTGGTTAATGTAATTTTTCCAAACCACTTTTTGTGTATTGCATAGAGAAAAGCCTGATGGAGATTGTAAATCAGGACTGTTTGGCCAGTGACACCTTAGGAACGAAGGATTATTTCTTGACGGCTTTACACATATTTTCAAAAAAGCAGAAGTTCCTAATATTACACTCTTAAAATAAAAATAAATAAATAAAAATAGGCAGACAGGTCCATTAACTCTAGATATTTGTGGTTTCTGAGGTCCTTCTGTTAAAGCATCAGAGATGCGAACTCTTGGGGTCTGATAACCCACTCCACTCAGGTCCTTCTGGTCAGAGGACGTTGGGCCCTCTGCACTGCGGCAAATAGACACGCATGTGCAGCACTAGGGGGAGCTGGTGCGCATGCGCAGGTCGGGAGGTGCGGTAAGTCTGCGCTGCGGTAGTCTTGCGCAGAGACGAGCGGCCCCTGGAGATGCCTGGCGCCTCGGCCTGAGGAGCGGTCAGCGGCGCGATGGAGCGAGCAAGGTCAGCTGTTTTGGTGGCTTCTCTTAGCCTGGGGAACATTCATTTTTGTCCACTAAATGCTCCAGGTTACTAGGACTAGGAGTATTGTATAAAACTGGAAATTCTGGGCCTACAGCCCTTTGTTTTGGAGAACCAGATCAGACACCTTTGGAAATTTGGAACTTATCTGTTCTACCCTTTGGTGTCATGCGGCATTGTGCCGCATCCTCTCCTCTGTCCTCCGATGCCGCAACAGGTCCTTTCGTGGGTGAACCTTTACCTTGCAAGTCTGAGGTGGTTACTGTGGGTTGCCGGTGTGGTGTGGGGTTATATTGCCGGTGACCGAAGCCCGGGAGGGTAAGCTGAGGTGTCCATGATAGGGCGTGGGATTTGCTGCTCGGCTTGGGAAAAGGGAAGGTGCCGCGCAGTTTCGGGGACATTCGGGAGGTGACCGTGGTGCGCAGTTCCACAGTACCTAGTGGTTTCGCTTAGGGGATACGGCGAGATTACCTCAGCACAGATGGGAGTGGATACACCGAGGGGACTGTAGTGATTTTAGGGAAGGAACGTAATGACACACAATTTGGGTGGCTGACTGAGGGGACCTGGTACAGTTTTGGGGTTATGTCGGGGTGACCGTGGAGTAATTTTGGCGGTGGGGGAGGGTGCAGCAGGTATCTATAGGGCACTGGGGTATCTACAGGGTACTGGGATAGTCTGCCCTTTTGCTTGTAACAGAGGTGATACAGCTGCAGTTCAGGGGGTAATACAGGGCCACCGGAGGGCTGAGGGCCAGAGGGTAGGTTGGACATCCCGTAGTGTCGTTGGGGCCATCAGGGTTTCCGACATGAGTGGGAGGAGTGGGAGCCCATGAAGGGGAAGTGGTGGTAGATATAGTGGGGGCCAGTGGGGTGTTCACAGTGGCTGTGGTAGTGTGGGGGAGTATTCATTGGTGTGCATGGCCGTAATGGCAGGGCCAGCTGAGTGTCCGAAGTGACTGGATGGGTCAGCAGAGTGACCTCTGGTGTGAAGGGAAAGGGGGTGAGAAGATGGATGGTTGCAGACAAAAGTAGAGACTTTGAAGGAACATTAATTTTCATGTGATCTTTGGGCGTGGTGCAGTTTGCATATTGTGATTGGGCTTTTTGCTTTTTTAAGCTGCCATGCCTCTACAGTGAAGTGCTGGTTGCAGAAATTTGGTTTTGGTTTTCTTGTCTATTTTGTAAGAAAGGGAAATGGCGTGCAAATATTAGTGTTGTACATCTTCTGACAAATATGTGAAGGGATGCCACGGGGCACTGTTTTTCATTGTTTTTCCTATTCATAATATGGTTTTCAAAGGCTATCTCAGGATCGGAAGAGGGTAATATTTCGCGTCACCGCCATTGTGCACTTTCCCAAAGATGGCCGCTGCTGCAGAGGCACTAGTCTGCGCAGGCGCAGCAGGGTGGGGCGGGTGGTCGCCCCTCCTCATAATGTCACAGCAGGTGTGGGACTGTGCCTGTCTTCTCATTTTTGCCCTGCTGAAATTTCAACCATATGCTCTGGAAAAGGCATGGGTGAGATAGGCGGCATCTTAGGTGAGGTGTCCGCCCCCTCCCCAAAGGGCTGCAGTGAAGGGTGCAGGGTGCGCAGGTGCAGCAGGTAGGACAGCTAACTACCTGCTATGGAGCTGGAAGCAGAGAGGATGGTTATGCAGCCTTGGCTTGGAGAGGGTGGAAGACCTCCCCTTCACCTGACTGCTATATCAGCTGCTGTTTTACCTCTCTTTCCCTACTGTGTCACAATGGAGGGTGAGGGGAAGGACATGGGGTTACACATACTCCACTCAGCAGGCTTGGCAGCATCCCCCTCTCCACAGTGCCATGGTAGGGTTCTGATGGATGGAGGGGTGTGAAATGAAGGAGAGACTAGGAATTTGCAGTCTCCACAGTTGATTTATGACCCTGCTTTTCTGTGCTGTTGTAGACTGAAGTGGTGGGGGTCTACAGGACATCAAATGTGCATCCATCCCAAGACATGATGGTGCTGCTTGAGGCAGCCTCTGTTACTGGTGGAGATGTCAACAAATTTGTTTTCAAAGTCACCTTCTAATTTTTGTAGATTTTCCTTTTATTATATTGTATGGTTTATTTTCAAAGTGCATTCAGTAACCCCTTACACACTCCCCTTCCCAATATGTAGCCTTTGATTTTCTGCATTCGAGATTTGATAATTTAACAGTTGCATCTACCATTAGCAGTAGTTTATTTGAATCTTCTGACGCCCCATTTTTATCCCACCAAAAAGATGGTTTTATTAAACTAGGGGAGGGGCATTGCAAACATTGAACTATCTTGGACTCCTATGTTCAAAGAGAAGAAAAGAGAATCAGAAAAATGGTGAGAATCCTATTGGGTTGGGGGTGTGCGTGGGATCGGAATCATTGCCCAAGACTGTTGCCTTCAGAAGAATTTTTAAATTAAGGTTTTGATAGTTTTTGAAGTTGGAGCTACTGGGAAATTTGATGTGAAAAAATAAACCAAATAATAGGATTATTATATTCCATAACTTTTTAAAATATTTTTTCTTAAGAGATTTTGTTTTCCTTTGTGCTTACCTTCATTGTATCATATTTTTCATTTTATGTATGGTAAATAGTATGTCTGGTTTTCTTCAGGTGAAATTAACAAGGCAAATCTAGTTAGCTTGAAAAGCTTTGTTTTGGAATTTTCTATTTTTAGCAGTTAGAAAGTAGAATTTTGGAAATTTGTTGGCATTATTTATCATTTGATCATTTTTGTTGGCTTGTAGGAAGATGTTGCTTCATATATATTTTGGTTTAACTTCTGGATCATTTGACTATTTACAAACTGTTTAGTTGGTTCTCCATTTTGTAGTCTTTTACTCAGGCTCACCATTGCAACATGGCAGATCCCTTTGGAAAGACCTCATCCTGTTTCAAAGCATCTGAAGATTTTTAAGGTCTCTGAACTGTTCAGTGAATGTTTGGCTCCTTTCTTGAGCTTTTTGAAAATGAGGAATACAAATTCTTCTTGTGATATAGATGAAGGAAGCTTGATTGAGGGAAACTTGCTCTTTAAAGCAAGACGTCGTTAACTTAGTTTATTCACAGAACTTGTATTATTAACTTGGTTTTCTCTTTTATTTGATTAGTATTTTATTGATGTCTTAGTTCCCTTATTTACATTTTTATCTGTCTTACCGACTTGTCTTCCTAATTGTTCATTTTTGTTTTCCAAAGAATTTCACATTTAATATGTATAGCATTATAAATATATTTTATCTGTCACTACCCTGTTATTTAGCCATTTTTTTTAGGGAGAATTCTTGACTTAAGCATGTTATAAGTGCTGCCCCGTCATAACAAAGGACAATAAAATTTTTAATCTTGTTTCCTCTGTTTAGCTGCCTTCCCTCCACTTTTGTGGCTAAGAAACATGGAACTTGAGTAATAGTGCTAATGATGACATCCTCTGAAACTGGTAAAAGTAGTACATATATATTACCCTTTTCTCTAGCAATTTCTTAGTGCTGACTGGCTCAGAATTCTCCTTTTTATAATTGCTTGTGTTTTGGAGGCACTGATTTTTCCTATATTCAGGAAGTGCAGATGGGAAGGATCTAATGTTATCAATTTTTTAAAATTCCTGAGGTCTTCATTGAATTTTTAAATATAAAGTATATTAAACATTTTATAGGAAATGACATAGGAATAAATTATGGGATCCTATTAGTTTTTACTTTTCAGTGTATTTCTGGATTTAGATCTTGGAGTAAAAATTTTAATATTATTTATATATAACTTCATTTTTTTCTTAAACTGGTTAATTTTCTATAATGTTGGTTTCTGGTTGAGACTACAGTAAAGAAGTTTATAAATGCACCGGCACCTATGTGATTGTATCTGACACAACCAACATTTTTGAAATAAAGTTCATGCATGATTTTGTTATTTTATATTTAGGCTGAAAGTTGAAATAATGGGTCTTATTTTATAAATTTTCTTAACTGAACTCAGATTTTTTCACTCTGAGGAACTGATAAGGGGTAAAAGTATAGATTTTTTTTTTTTTCGATAATGGAGTATTTGTAGTTATACCATAATGGATAGAGAATAATTTTGTTGATAGTTCCTTTTATTGTGTTAAATTAATAGAATGCATTTAATTATTAAGTATATTTATGAACTCAGCATATGTCAGTATTTCCTTTTCTATGGGTCAATAACATTCCATTGTGTAGGATATATCATATAATGACATATTTTATTTATCCTTGAGTCAATAGGCATTTAAGTTAATGCTTTTTGGCTTTTGTGAATTACCCCTTTGGGAACATTAATGTGCTACAAGTTTATTGTATTTTTATCATACATCTTGTAGAGGAATTATTAGATCATTATGTTTGTCTCACAGTTAACATTTTTTATGTAGTGCCAAGGGCTGCATCATATTACATACCAACTAGCATTATATTTATCTCCTTCCCAACTCTAGTGTTAAGTAGTATATTATTGTGGTTTTGATTTGCTTTTGCCTAATGAAGAAGGAACTTCATGTGCTATTTGGCCATTTATATATCTTATTTGAAGAACTGTCTTCAGATCCTTTACCCATTTTGATTTTTTGGGGGGGAGGAACTGGTGCTGGGGATCACACACAGGACCTCATGTATGCAAGGTAAGTACTCTTACCACTGACCTACATTACCAGCTCTTCTTCACCTGTTTTGAAAATAGATTTTGCCTTTTTATTGCTGAATTTATATGAGTTCCTTCATATTCTGGGTATAAAATTTAATAAAAATACTCTTGATGTATGATTAACATACAAAAACATGTAGATATTTAATGTATATAAATTGGATGTTTGGAAGTTCATGTAAAGTTCTGAAAATGACTATCAGTACCATAAATTAATCTATCATTCCAAAGACCCTGCTCCACTTTTTGTTTTATGTTTTTGTTGTTTTGAATATTTTACTCTTAGCAGATATATGTTATAATTTTTTTCGCTTTCCTACTGATTATCATTTCCCCTTTTTTGAGGGGGTAGGGTACTGGAGATTCTAACATAGGGGCAATTTACCACTGAGCAACATCCTCAGCCCTTTTTATTTTTTATATTTGTAAATTTTTTTAAAATTTTGAGATAGGGTCTTACTTGTTTAGGGTCTTGCTAAATTGTTGATCCTCCTGTTTCAGCCTGCTGAGCTGATTGCAGGTGTGCACCACTTCATCTGGCTTCATTTCACTATTTTTAATGCCCTTCATTAAAATCAAATTTATTTATTAGTTTGCTTGTCCTTCAGATGTCATTGAAAGGACCTAATCCATGGTCACTAAAATTAGCAACATGTAAATTTTACTGTTTAAAAATCTTAATATGTAGGCATATGTGAGTTATTTTTCCTTTGGGTACCAGGGATTGAACCTGGGGCACTTAACCGGTGAGCCACATCTCCAGACCTTTTTTCATATTTTATTTAGAGACAGGATCTCACTGAATTGCTTAGGCCTAACTAAATTGCTGCGGATGGCTTTGAACTTGTAATTCTCCTGCCCTAGCCTCCCAAGCCATTGGGATTATAGGTGTGCACCACCATGCCTGGTGACATACATGATGTGTGTGTGTGTGTGTGTGTGTGTGTGTGTGTGTGTGTGTGTGTGTGAGAGAGAGAGAGAGAGAGAGAGAGAGAGAGAGAGAGAGAGATTCTGGGGATTGAGCCCAGGGTGTTAGGCACGTACTCTACCAACTGAGCTATATCCCCAGTTCATACATGATTTTTAAAAATAATTTTTGTGGCATAATTTGAACACTTAAAGTTCTTAAAGCAATAAAGTGATAGGGAGTTATTGGTAACCTGTTTTATTCTAAAAATCAGACACTACTTTTAAAAGTAGGAAGGATGCTGGGTGTGGTGGCACATAGCTATAATACCAGCAACTCAGAAAGCTGAGACAGGAGGATCCCACGTTCAATGCCTCCTTAGCATTTTAGTAAGGCCCTAAGCAATTGAAACCTTGTCTCAAAGTAAAATTAAAAAGAGCTGTGGATGTGGCTCAATGATAAAGCACCCCTGGGTTAAATTTCCAGTTACCTACACCCCCCTCCCCCCCCCAAAAAAAAAAAAACAAAAAAAATAGTAGGAAGGGTTCAGATAATTGACTTTTGGTGTGGGCCTTTGTATACTACGTGTGAAACACTAGTTGCTTGACTTATGAAAGGCCTTTTCTGTCTTCTAGTTTCGCATTTCTGAATTGCAGTTTTATGAGTGGTTCCTACATTTCCTAACATGGCTGCCCCCAGTGGTTGATTTGATTCTGTTTCATAAAACAGCCATTTTGTGAAATGGTCTGCAGGTCTTAACATGGTGGAAGTTTTTTGCTTTAAGCAGCCCTTGTTTTGCATTCTTAAAGCAAAATTTGTACAAAAGGCTTTTTTTAATATTTATTTTTAGTTATACATGACAATAGAATCTATTTTGACATAATTATAAAAGCATGGAATATAATTTGTTCTAATTTAATCTATTTTTTTTAAAAGTAGACATTTTGCAATTAGTGAATGTTTTGTAATTTCACTATATAAAAATATTATTTAGTAGGATTTTAAAAATATGCTTCCCAAGTCAGTTTTGGAATCAGCTTTGCTATTTTTAGCCAGAATATGTATATAGTGGTGGTATGTTAGTATATGCCTCTGTGTGTGTGTGTGTGTGTGTGTGTGAGAGAGAGAGAGAGAGAGAGAGAGAATTTTTCTGTATAGATGTGTAAATGTAAATGGAAGTGTATATGTACTTAATTTCCTAATCTTTTAAAAACCAGATTTCCGATACGATTGGCTATAATAGCCAAGATCCTGATTGTTTGAAGGGTAAAGATCTTCCAATATTTTAGTATTATTTTGTTTTAATTAGTTTTTGGACACTTTTGTAAGTTGATCATAAATAGTTTCATAAATTGATGAGGTGTACTAAACAATTCTCTTTATCTGTTTCAGGGATCGCTTACACCTGAGACGAACTACAGAACAGCACGTGCCAGAGGTGGAAGTCCAAGTCAAACGTAGAAGGACAGCCTCACTGAGCAATCAAGAGTGAGTACAGTCTGAACTGAGAACCAATTTAGGTCAGAATCATGTTTTAGTTTAGAACAAAAGTATCATGGAATGAAGAGACAAAAACAATTAAAGAAGCAGATGCTTATAATATAGGGATATAGTAAAATGGTGAGATTATCTTTGTTTTGGCCTATCTTAAGCTCTGATTTTAGTATAATTTTTTTCTTTATATATATAGGCGGGTATTATCTCTATAAAATTCTGTATCTTTCATTGTATATTTAAGATATTTTGATTTTTATTTATGTTATTAAAACACTTTGTATGTTTGTAAAGTGTTTTATACATTGAAGTAACATTAATTTATGTATTCTTGTTCTTCAATATTTAGGCTTTGGTTAGTGTGTTTATCTAGTTAAAAATTTAAAGTCTAAATTTTTTCTCTGTATTTAGTGCCTATACCTGTGGATACAGAGACATAATTTATGTTTCTAGAAGGGCAATTTAAATTAAAAATATCTGAACATCTTTAATAACCTGATGCATATTGAATCTGGCATTTTGTGATTGACACTAAAATTTTGATAGTATCAATAGATAGCATTTTTTCTATCTTCCGCTTGTTTTGTTATTTTTTTTCCAAATGAAAAGTATTAATTATGCATTAATATACAGTCAAAAGAGTGAGTCTGGTTCCTGGGGGTGTGTTTCAGTGATAGAATACCTAGCATGCCCAAGACCTGAGCCCCAGCACAGGACAATGGTGTGGGGGCACTGGAGCATCTCTTTTTTGTTTTTTATTTTGATGTCAGAGATTGAACCCAGGGGCCCTTAACCACTGAGCCACATCTCCAACCCTTGTTACGAGCCACTGGGATTATAGGCATGTGCCACTGTGCCCGGCCTGGAAAGTCTCTTAAAATCATTATCAATTCATTTCCCTTCCCACTCCAGAGATAATTTTTAAGTATTTGATATTTATCATTTAAGAATTCATCCTATGCATGCACGCGTGTGTGTTTATATACATGACACTGTGATTTATGATTTTTTCTGACAATATGTCTTGGGGATCTTGCTATAGCTGTATATATAATTATTTTATAGATTGCAGGTTATTTTAATCATTAACCTACTCGGTAGATATTTATTTGGTTTGCATTTCTTGGCTCTTAACAGTGATGGTATGAACAATCATTCTAAACTATACTGTATTAATAATTTATTTCCTTAACTATAGTTTTCTTTAAATTATAGGAGG
This sequence comes from Sciurus vulgaris, assembly GCF_902686455.1. Taxonomy (NCBI): domain Eukaryota; kingdom Metazoa; phylum Chordata; class Mammalia; order Rodentia; family Sciuridae; genus Sciurus; species Sciurus vulgaris. Next base: position 129,644,848 of record NC_136462.1, on the reverse strand, counting down.
TAGGTAACATTTTTACATGTTAACTTTTGTCACTTGTTCATTGAATATGTGAAAAATTGTCAAAGGTTTGCACATTTTCATTTTATTTTTTTATTCATTGGGGGTACTGAGAAGTGAGTCCACGGGTGCTATGCCACTGAGTTGCATCATTAGTCCTTTTTTTTTTTTTTTAATTTTGAGACAGGGTCTTGCTAGGTCGCTGAGGGTTTTACTAAAGTTACAGAGACTAGCCTTGCAATTCTCTTGAATCAGCTTCCCAGGTCACTGGGGTTATAGGTGTGTGCTGCCATTCCCAACAGAATAAAGCTTTCCTCATTTCTTCTAATTAATTTTTAGACATTCAAATTCTTTTTTGAGTAGGTTTTTTTTTTTTTTTTTTTTTTTTTTTTTTTTTTTTGGAGTCCCTGGGGATTGGGCCTTATCCATGCTAGGCAAGTGCTCTACCCTTTTTATTTTATTTTGAGACATGGTCTTGCCAGTTTGCTTAGACTGGCCTTGAGTTTGCAATCCTCTTGCTTTCACCCCCTATGTAGCTGGAATTACCTGTATGTGCCACCACACCTGACTTTTTTTATATCGAGACAGGATCTTGCTAAATTGCCCTGCTGGTCTCCAATTGAATGATCTTCCTGCCTCAGGCTCCTGAATTGCTGGGATTGCAGGCATATATCACCACACCTGACTGAATGTATTCTTTGATTACAACTTTTATATTTTGAAGGTTGCTTTGATAGAATATTACATGAAAGTTTATATTTAGTATTTATAAATATTTTGTATGTTTTTGTCTTTCATGATGATTATTAACTATTTTTGATTTTTCTTTGTTTTCCTTCTGCAGACTTTTGTAGCTCCAAAGTTCTTTTTGTTTTTTGTTTTTGATGGAACTGGGGATAGAATCCAGGGGTATTCTATCATGAAACTACATCCCCTTAGTTTTTAAAAATTATTCATTTTTATTTACATTTTGGTACAGGTGATTGAACCCAGGAGTGCTTTTACCACTGAGCTACATCCCAAGCCCTTTTTTTAAAACAATTTTTTGAAAGAGGGTCTTGCTAAGTTGCTTAGAACCTTTCTAAATTGCTGAGGTTGGCCTTGAATTTGGGATTATTCTTCCTCAGGCTCCCAAGTCACTGGGATTACATGCATGTGCCACTGTGCCTGACTTACATTTTTTTTTTTTTTTTTTAATTTCAAGACTGTCTCACTAACATTTTCAAGCTGGCCTTGAACTTGTAATTCTTCTACCTCAGCCTCCTTAATACAGAGAAGTGCTCCAACATATCTGGATTTAACTGGTCCATTGTGTTTGTTTTCTTTTGTTAGAGTTTTTATTTTATACATCTCAACCTAGATTAATACAAGTGATCTCATGTTCATCTTCTTTTGGGATGAGGTATGCCTTCTACAGTTATCTTTTTTATCTTGTCCATATCAGTGGAAACATTTCGATTTTGAGGAAACATAACTTGAGTTTTCCTGTGTATATTATATATTACAACTGCACAGTCCTGAATTTGGAGGAGGATCTGAGTTGAGTATTGAGTTAGGGAAATTGTATAATTTTCCCAGTTCTCTTCATCCTTAGAGTAAATAGATTATAGGATTATATAGATGTAGTATTAATAGAATTGGTATTATGGTTTATGTAAGCTCAGAATTTCATGAACCAGGTACTTGTATATTCTATTAAGCTGAATCTTCATTGATAGTTATCCCATTAATACCCTACCATCTCCCATTCTGAATCATCTCATTATTATAAATCACCAAGAACAACAAAGATACTTTTATCTTTTGGTAAATTCCAAAAAGTTGGATGTGACTTCCTAGCAACCTGGGACAGAGGCCAGCTAATAATTTTCATCGTTTTTGTTTTCTGTACTGGGAATTGAACCGAGGGTCTTCTTACCCACTGAATTACATCCCCAATACTTTTTAGTGTTTATGCCAAGATAGGGTCTCACTAAGTTGCTAAGGGTCTTGCCAAAGTGCTCAGGCTAGACTTGACTTTATGATTCTCAACCTAAGTCTCTGGGATTACCTGCGTGTGCCAAGGCACCTGGCTTAAATTCTTTATTATATATTAGCATGTTTAAAAATTATAGAAGATCAATAGAAAAAAGTGAAAAACTTGTACTATCATCCCATTTCCAAATCCAGCTGTTATTGAATATTTTCATGTTTTTTTATCCCCTTTTTTCCCCCTTACCAACAATGGCAAAATTGCTGGTGTCAACCCATGCCCTAAACCAGGCCTTTCCTGTTGATCAGCAAACTATAATTTCCTATATCTTTGTGTTTGTGTGTGTGTGTGTGTGTGTGTGTGTGTGTGCACGCGCGCGCCCATGCCCGTGAGACAGTTAGCACGTGCACACACTGAGGAATGAATCTAGAGTACTTTACCACTCTGTTTCATCTTCATTTGTTTTTGATTTTTATTGTGGACTTGTTGAGACTGGTCTTGATCTTGTGATACTCCTGCCTTAACCTCTAGAGTTGCTGGGATTTACAGGCCTGTACTACCATGCCTATTTCCTAGATATCTTTCTTATTACAGTCAGATTCATAGCAAGGTTACTGACCCATAAGGGTATGTGAAGGGCTTTCTTTCTTTTTTTTTTTTTTTTGTGAAGGGCTTTCTTATAGAATTTTCTGATTATTAATACAGATGGTTGAATCACGTAGTTTGAAATCCCTCAAACCGCATGGAGCCTAAAAGTTATTTTACATAGTTATTTGTTAGGAAAATGGTTCAGGTGAAACAGACTTAATGTATAACTAAAAATTCTGTAGCAAATACCCTCACTCTATTGCAGGGCGAAAGCATTATTTCCATATAGAATAATTGGAAAGAGAGTGATGGTGGTACTGACTGACAGTATTTCTATGGGGATAAAAGCTCTTAGGTTTTTAATTCTTTGAGAATGTCCCCAGATTGGGTTAGTATCTACAAGTTTCTTGCACATATCTTTGTGCCAAGACTTTGTGCTTTGTGTTACAGTTAGCTCATGAACCTAAAGGATAATCTTTGTAAATGTAAGGGTCTTTGTGTTTTATTTCATACAACTGAATATGGACAAATATCTTATTATTGAGATATATCTTGTGTGTGTGTGTGTGTGTGTGTGTGTATGTGTATATCTCTAGATATAAATATTGTGTTTTTTTTTGTGTGTGTGTTCTTATAATAGGTGTCATTTGTACCCAAGGCGTTCTCAGCAGCAACAAGTACCTGTGGTGGATTTTCAGGCGGAACTGAGACAGGCCTTCTTAGCTGAGACACCAAGAGGTGGTTAAAGCAATATTGGAACATCAAGGTAGCTGATTTCAAGGAAAAAAATAACAGGTTAGAGTTCATACTGTAATGATCAGTGTCATAAAATAAGCACATCTTATGACATTTAAAACAATAGAAACCTGACCTTAACGTCCTTGCCCTGAAACATTTTGGTATTATTTCCAAACTTCATAGTGCATGCTTTTCAGGAAGTTTTATTCATATTTTATTTTGATTTTTAACTTTATATGAAAAATCATTATAAATAGGTATTATGAATGTCTTATAATTTCCTTTTGTGGGAGAATTCATTTTTGTGTGTGTGTCCAGTTTGCAAGTATTTACTGTATTAGTTTTTTTTAACCTTCAAAATATAGTGTGCTGCTTTACACTTTGACCAGAATTAGTTGTTTTGGCATAAATGAAATTGTAAATGTATCTCACATTCATTTTCAATGAGTGTTACAGAATCTAAGTATTTTCCCATGCTGTTTACTAATTATTTCTTTTTTATTGTCTTTCTCTCACTTTCATGTTTTCTCCAATGTATTTTCAAACTCTTTGAATCAGCAATGTAATAAAGATCTACTATCCATAATTTTTCAATGTGATGTACATTTATTTAGTCTGTCTTTTCTGTTCGTTGCTCACTTTTTTTTATGGGAAAAAAGACATTCCAAGTTTGATTTTGATTTAGTACTGTTTTATTTTGTAAATATTTTTCTGTTTTAACATTACAGTGCTCTAATTCCTGGGATTTATTTGTACACACACAACAGACACACACAACATATGTACTCACTTATTTATTATTTGTGTTAGAAAGGGTTTACGGATGAATTCTCTTATAGATATTTTGTTTTTCGAACTGTTACTCTTCAACATGAGTTAACTAGGATTGTTTATGTCCATCATTTCAAATTGAAATCTGAAGAGATAGCTTATCTGAGAAATGATCTCATGGTGTCCTTTATGCTCAACATTCTGTAGTAATTACAAGTACTTGTGAATAAACACTGGAATCTGATCACTGTCCCCAGCTGTTCTCCAGAGTAAAGACATTTTTCAATAAGTAGGTATCCACAGCTTAATTTTTTTTAACCTAGGAACTTTTTTGACTTTTCAGGTATATATGAAGCATATGAATTTGAATTTTACATTTAGATTTTGTTACTGTCCTCAATGTATCATGATATGTATGCAGATAGTCTAGAGTCCAAAACATGAAATCTGAAACACTTCTGGTCTTTTGGTTTGCAAACATTTTGTATGAGTGCTATTCAACCAGGAGTTTCTTTTTATGTAAAAAAATTTTTTTGTAGTACTGGAGATTGAACCCAGAGACTCACAAATACAACTGCTGTACCTCTGAGTTATATTCCTAGTACTTCTTTCAGAATTTTGACATGGGGTGTCCCTAAAGTATCCACACTGGCCTCTAACTTCTTTTCCTTTTTCTTTAGCCTCTGGAGTAGCTTGGATTACAGACTTGTGCCACTGTATCTAACTAGAGGTCCATTTTTGGTATCTGAAAATTTAATATGATAATTATCCAAGTGTGGAGCATAGAATATAAATTTAATATGAATTTTATTTCTTTAAAATATTTTTTGCAGTATGAATCTTAAATTTTCTGTTATCACTTTCTAAGGGCATGTGAGGAAGTATTTATTACCTTGAAAACATACTTAGGTTCTCATACTTCCCTTAGGTTTATTTTTTTTCCTTTGTTGTTGTTGTTATTAAATAAAAATTTTGAAGGAAATATTTTTGCATGTGTGTTTTTTTATTTTTATTAAATTAAATTAATTAATTTTTTGTGTTATTGGGGATTAAATTCAGGAGTGTTCTACCACCGAGCCAAATCCCCAATTCTTTTTGTTTATTTATTTTTATTATGAAATAGGGTCTTGATAAGTTGCAAAGGATGAATTTGAACCTACAACCTTCCTACCTCAGCCTACCATATTGGAGAGATTATAGGCATGTGCCATTGTACCCTAGTCTTCTGGTTTTAATTGGCATTATTTTGTAAATGAATATACAAATGGAACATTTGTATATTCTCTTGTTACTTCTTTAGTGATCATATATTTTGTACTTTTTCTCTAGAGGGTCTCAAGTTTAATCATTTCAAAGTCTATATTTTACAAAAGTTTGATTTTCCATGATGAGAGATCTTAAGTTGTTTATTTGCTTTTATGCCCTTTGATTTGAGAAGATCTTTGACTGCTCATCCATCATACAATGTGATGCTGCTTTTTACTTTGCAATTATTATAATCAATAGTTTGAGACCCTATATTATTCTGGCTGTAATTGACTATATAGAAGTCTTAAGCAGATTCATATCGTACTCGGTGAGGAAAGATTACCTAACATATTTTGAACAGGCTTTAGGGGAAAGAAAGAGAGAGAACATTGCAGTTGAAAATTGAAAATATTTAGGAGGTTAATCTAAAAGAAAACACTTTTTTAGGGCTGGGGAGATAGCTCAGTTGGTAGAGTGCTTGTCTCGCAAGCACAAGACCCTGGGTTCATTCCCCAGCACCGCAAAAAAAAAAAAAAAAAAAACCACTTTTTTAATAAATTCAGGAATAATTGAGATATTGATGTGAATTTTGGGAATGGGAATTCAGAATTTAAGAATTAGTAGGTAAAATAAATGAGTTATCACATTGGGTGTGTCAAATGTGGGAGTTAAGATAAGGGAATACTGAAGTTTGTTAGACTTGGTATGGCAGCATGAGAGGATGGGTGTTTTGAATGTGTGTTGTAGTGATTTTAGTGCAGAATTACTTGTTTAAACATGATAGATTGCAGTGCAGCTATAACATGCTTTCCTCTGCAGGCTCTATCTACTGTTTCTGAAGCTTCTGCCCAGCTTGCATTGTTTATAGGAGAACCTGCATCATACCTTTATCTGTACCAAGCCTTCCTTTAGGTGTTAAGGATCCCAAAATTTTACTGTTGACATCGGCTTTGGTGGAACAGCAGTCATGGTAAGATGTACATTAAGGTACAGGGTGGTAAGGGCCCAAAAGAATAATTTCCCAAGATGTGTGGAACTTTGGGTTTTTGAAAGTTAGAAATGAGAATATATCCATAGATATGCATTTTTATTGTACTTAAAAAAACTGGAGATGAGAAACCTTTGGTGTCTTGTACAAAGTTATGGAAACCATGCTGAGAAGAGATAACTTATGATGTGAGAAAATACAGAAGTAGTTTTTGGTGATCATTGCTGTTTTAAGGAACCATCTTGCCCATTGGTACTCTTAAGATCAGATTTCTGAAGAATTACAGACTATGTAGAAGTTTTTTTCTCCTTTTTTGAAGTACTACAGATTGAACTCAGGGGTGCTCCATTACTGAGTTATGTCCCCAACCCTTTAATTTTTTTTTTTTTTTTGCTTTTTTTTTTTTTTAAGACTGTCTGGCTAAGTTGTTAAGGCTGGCCTTAAAATTGCAATCCTTCTGTCTCAGCCTCCCAAGTTGCTGGGACAGAAGATTGAGTTGATTAGTATAGATGAATACAATCTGGATAGAGTATCCTAATGAAAATTCCATGATTCTGAAAATACAGAGCATGCATTCTCCAAGAGTATCAGAATTGATTCTTGAAGTATGAAAAACCTTAATATTCTATATTGCTTTTTAATCCCCCAACGAGTCACATTTTATTAATATAGGGAGATCATCACCCCATATTAAAATCTCACATGGGAAGGTCACTATGATATCTAAAATTGTGCAGTAGGGCAACAAAAATGAAAGAAGAAAATGTAGAGAAACTAGAATTTGAATGTTCTGAATATTGTTGTGTTATGGATCTGAATGTTTTTACAGAGCTAAGAAGTACCCTGTATTATGCTTTGGTTAGGTTGATGGCATGTGCAGTTTTATTTGAGGTACAGACTTGTTCAGGGTAAAAAACATAGTTATAAAATCAGATGATATGAAGTAATGTATTTGGGAAGGGAAGAGATTACAGCTCTAAAAGATAACTGAGCTGAGGGATCTCTGTGGAAAAAAATATGTTGAGTAATGATGGGAAAACTGCCTAAAATTTTAAGAAGTCAAAGTTTTCTTAGAACAGTCTAATGGTCCTGTGTCAAAATTTGGTCTAGTATATTAGTTAGTGAGAAGAAATGTTGGAGAAAAGACATGGAAAAGGATTGTTTATTTAAGGAAAACAGAATTGGATTGGTATGGGAGTTAGGGAACAAATGAGACAAGTTGATCATTGACATTTCCTTTAATAATTCCAGACTGTGGGCAAGAGTAGCAAGATGCTGCAGCACATTGACTATAGAATGAGATGTATCCTGCAAGATGGCCGAATCTTCATTGGCACCTTTAAGGCTTTTGACAAGCATATGAATTTGATCCTCTGTGATTGTGATGAGTTCAGGAAAATCAAGTAAGGCTGATTGGGTAATAGTTGGAGGCAAAGGCAGTGAAAATCCAAGGACAGAGCTGAAGTAGAGGTTATAAAGGGTGACTTACATAGGTAGAGAAACTATAGCAGGACCAGTCTATTGTCTAACCTCTCATCATCATCTCTGACTCGGGTCAGAGCTTTAAAAGCATTGCATCCAAAGTATTAGTGTAAGTTTGCAAGAACAATCATGCATTACTGGGAATAAAACTGTACACGATATGATTAAAATAGCAAATTATGTTTATTTAAAAAAATTAGAAGTGTTAATCTATTGCATTGCCTTCTGTGACAATCTTAGATTGAAGGAGAGAGAATAATTGTCAATGGTTGAGGAGTTGGGTTATAATTACCATTTGGTATCCCCTCTGCCTATTACTATTACTGTTATTTCAGTTTTGGCTTCAAGATTTATTTAAATGATTTTAAAAATTTTAAATGATTTTAAAATGATTTTAAAAATTTATTTTCCATTTTAGTATGGAAATTGAGGTGACAATTTTGCTTGTCGTAAAAGGCTTAGTCTCATCATTTGTATCTATATTTTACAAAAGTAATTTACTTTGTGTAATATTTGTGTAACATCCAGGAAATATTCTGGAAAGGACTAGAGTTAAAATAGAGAGGAGCTTTGCTATTTATACACATGTTAATTGAGTCAGAATTTTCTTTTAGGGGGTTAAACTGAATAATTTTCTTATGGAGACTCTTGGCATTAGTTTTTATCTTATTTGGTACTTTTGGTGAATGAATAAGGATTGCTAAAATTTATCTTGCTACAATTTTTTTCTTATTCATAGGCCAAAGAATGCAAAACAGCCAGAGCGTGAAGAAAAGCGGGTTTTAGGTCTGGTGTTGCTGCGTGGGGAGAATTTGGTATCCATGACAGTGGAGGGACCACCCCCTAAAGATGTAAGGAAGATGCAGGACAGTACAGAGCTGTTTAAAATTTTTTCTTTGAATGTAATTTTTTTTTGTTTTGTTCTTAACTGACATACAAAAGGAAGTAATTTTAATGTGGGAGGATACTGCATTGAGATGGCTAAAATTGGGGCACCATCGAGGCACAGTATAGTATACTTTTGTTAAATAAAATGTGTACAGAACTTTGTTAGCTACTGTTTTTTGATGAGTTATTTTAAATGCTGGGTTACCTAGATAGTAATGGGAGTTGCTGATTTATTTCCACTTGATATGGTGTCCTAACAATTTGAAAAATATGTATGTGGAGAATTACCTCCATGGTGTATACATTCATTTTTTCCATTTGCGTGCTAAAATTAATATTAGATAGGTTGCCTGGGGACATGGTGGGTAAAACTGATTTTTATAAGAACTTGGTTAAATCATTCAGTTTTACACTATAAATTTTCTTATTTCAGACTGGTATTGCTCGGGTGCCACTTGCTGGAGCTGCAGGAGGTCCTGGGGTTGGGAGGGCAGCTGGCAGAGGAGTACCAGCTGGTGTGCCAATTCCCCAGGCTCCTGCTGGATTAGCAGGCCCCGTCAGAGGAGTTGGGGGTCCATCCCAGCAGGTGGGTAACCAGGAAAGGATTTTAGCTTAGTGGAGGAATGTGAGTAGATGCTTGGATTGAGGACATTTAAAAATGTGTATTTATTTAAGCAACATGTTTTAGAACAAACAGGTAGGTAAATATAGAAGCAAGGAAATGAAACTAGTTACTTAAAATGGTCACTGGGTATTTAAAGCTGTCTTGATAGAAGTAAAACTATTACTTATTTATTAAGAAAAATATGACTATATGTCATTTGAAAAAAGACAGCTGTGAACTCAGGATGGAATGTATTTCAGTGGTAGAGCATGCACTTAACATGTGTAAGCCCTTGGGTTTGATTCCCAGTGCTGCAAAAATAAAATATGAATAAGGCAAGTATAAAATTGCAGTAATTATTTAGTATTTAGGAAGACATATCTATCATTTATTTTCTGTGTTTGAAAATGTGAGCATGTTTCTCATTTTTATTGTCTTCCTGGTTCTGCCTTCTCAGGTAATGACTCCACAAGGAAGAGGCACTGTAGCAGCTGCTGCTGTTGCTGCTACTGCCAGCATTGCTGGAGCCCCAACACAGTACCCACCAGGACGGGGGACTCCACCCCCACCTGTAGGCAGAGCAACCCCACCACCAGGTATGGGATTTGTGAAAAAGAATAATTTGTGTCTCTGAGAGATCATATGCCATCTTGAAGTGTTGTCTCAACTGCCTTAGCTAATGGATTAAGGCACAGCCTAAGTGCTCAATTAGAGATTTTGGGAATATATAACTAGTTCTCAATGAAAGAATATGAATTCTGTTTGATTTAGAGATGGCGAACAGGAGCAGTATTTAAAGAGAAACTATTTGATCCTTATTGTTGGCTGCTGATTTTCCCTGTTTCTGGATTGAGCCCAGCTCATTTCTTTACGTATTACTTTGGGCTGAAGTCTAACTTTCCGAAGTCAACTTACAGGGTCTTTCTTTCTGAAATGTTTTCTTTGTAGGCATTATGGCTCCTCCACCTGGTATGAGACCACCCATGGGCCCACCAATTGGGCTTCCCCCTGCTCGAGGGACGCCAATAGGCATGCCCCCTCCTGGAATGAGGCCCCCACCACCAGGAATTAGAGGTGAATTGGGATTATAGAAACTTGAGAGTGGCAGCTAGGCCTTTGAATGTATGTGTGTTATTTTTTTAACCATTTCATTGAATTTCATTTTATTTTTTCCTTTCTAGGTCCACCTCCCCCAGGAATGCGTCCACCAAGACCCTAGAATATTGTTGATTCATCTAAGTCACTTTTCTCCCTGCTATGTGTCTTGTGAATTGTGTAGATTGTTTGTGAGCTTTTTGTCCCCTTTCTGCATTAATATAGATAATAAATGCATAGAACAATTAAACCATGAGGTACTTTTCGTATATTTTTTTCTTTGCCTATTAATATTGGTGAGGTCAGAGTGAAAACATTTTTTTCTGGTATTGAATCCTATTAAGGAATTTATTCAAATTATTTTCTTAAGATTAAATGGTTGTGTTACCTGTTTTTTGCTTTCTGACTTTCTACTTTGTGCATGACCAGTGTTGGTTAATAACCTTTGCAGATAAGTAAACTCAGAAGACAGGGATTTTAAATGGTTATGCTAAAATTCATAATTAGCCTTCTGCTTTTCACTTTACTATGTCAAAATATCTGAAATAAAATGAAAGGTCTTATAAGGATACTATATTTACTGAAGGAAATTGTGGCACTTACATGGACTCTGTGCTCATTAAGTTCAATTATGTGGAATAGGAGAAAGCCTTTCCTTGTGAAATTTACCTCAGTTAATCAGTTTTACAGTACCCTGAGATCAGAATAGAAGACCTGATCCTGGAGTAAACATTGTCTACCAGCATGTAAGTATTCATTTATAAAGTACTATGAAGGGCAGACTGTTGATAGGGAGAAGAGGTTTGCATTTTGAGAAAATTAAGTTGTTTTACTTAAAATGAAAAAAAAAAAGCACATTGTAAGTTACACACTAGAATTCATATTACAATATGTGGAACCATATCAATAGTGATGTATTAAATTGTTGAGACAAATAAACTATCTGTAAGTTAAATAGTTAAGGAATGACCTAGTGTCTAATTCTAGTTTGAGTTTGTTATGGAGAAAAAATACATTTTAAAAAATGGGTGAGAAGGTTCTTTGGTTTTGCTGCTGAGATTTTTAATAGGTAGTGAGTAAATTACACATATTGATGGTAGGAATTAGTGTCTTGTGTACTGCTATTAGAGATTGGTGTTAATAACTACATAAAGACTGGTAAGTTGATTGTAATTGTTTTCTATTGATTGCTTTTCTAGTGTCGATTGCATACATGTCATCTGTTCCATCTTTTACATCATGTAAGGGCACCCAAGGAAAAGGAACCATCAAAGTGACTATAGTTATTGTCACCAACTTTACATCATCCCTGCAAAAGTAGGATTTATTAACACTATCTATCTGGTAAGGAAGTAGCCAAATCTTAAATTGGTTTAAGAAATTCATGTAATAACAGATGCAATCTTGTTTTTTGATGTTCTTTTTTTTCAGAGTTTATAATTTTAAAGCAAATTTGTTTGACTAAAGAGGCAAAGCCACTAAGTTAAGATAGTGTGTATAACATGATAGGTACTTTTGGTCTTAGAAGTGTGTGGGTGGTATGAAAACATGGGTTTTCTGTCCATCTGTTCTTTGAACCAACCTACTTGTAATAATTTGTGATGTAATTCTTTTTAAGGAAAATATTTCCTCTTTGCTTAGGTCTTCTAATGTGGATGTATGCCTCTTATTTAGATTTGAATGAAATCTAAATAAAATGAATGAAATCTAATCTTATTTAGATTTGAATTTGAATGAAACCTATTTTCTAATGCTATTCCTTTAACTAGAGATGACCTTTTTTTGTAAGTTTCAGGTGAACTTCAAGATTTCTCTTTTCTGTAAGATGCTTACTTCTTTTAAATATTTTTTTTTAGTTGTAGGTGGACACAGTATTTTATTTTACTTTATTTTTATGTGGTGCTCATGATTGAATCCAGTGCCTCATGTGCTAGGCGAGCACTGTAACCATAACTCCAGTCCTGTAAGATGCTTACTTCTAATAGCTATTTTGGTTGGTGATAATACCATTCATTTTTGCCTGGAGTTTCTTGGACTTTTCAAGAACCCTATTGGTAGGTTATATACTAGAAGATGACTTGGGACATCATATTTTCATATACTTGAGTGGGGTTTTAGGTAAATGTATTAATCTTTTGTTTTATACTGCCAAATCTATACTTCTGTAGGGCTCCATTAGGGACATATATTGACATATAAGTCTTCAAACTTATTCAAACTTGAATTCATGTTCCAGGCCAGCCTCAGTAACTTAGCCAGATCCTGTCACAAAAAAAGCAAAACAAAAGGTCTGATAAATGAGGATATAGTTCCAAGGTAGAGCACTCCTGGATTCAGTCCTCAATATGGCAAAAAAACAAAAACAAAAACAAAAAACATTCTACATTCTGATATTCAAACGAGTGTGTCTCATCTGAAATAGGCAGACAGTAACTTTCTAATTTACTGGTATGTGTAGTTATTAATGACTCCATAGATTCAAGTTGTATATAATGTCTAATTGTTTTCATTGTGGTTTGAATATCAGTTTGAAATACAATTGTAATTTAATATTTAACTGCTGTGTTAAAGTTGGTTATGTAGTATTTATGGTATAATATGTTCATATTATAGGTCAGTTGAATTTGGTCCTTAAAAAGTTTGTTTTTTTAATCATTCAGGTGATTCCTGCAGATTTCTGCACACATTTTATTTAAAAAAATTTGTACATTTATATAGAGTAATAGTGTCTGTCTCATTCTACTGTTGTTTCCATCCCCATTGCCCCACCCCTCCACTTACTCCTCTTTGCATAATCCAAAGGTCCTTCATTCTTCCCTATCCAACACCCACTATGAAACAGCATCTTATTATCAGAACATTTGGCCTTCGGTTTCTTAGGATTGGCTAATTTCACTTCGCATGATATTCTCTGGTTCCATCCATTTACCTGCAAATGCCATAATTTCATTATTCTTTAAGGCTGAGTAATAGTCCAGTGTGTATATTTACCACATTTTTTTTATCCATTCATCTGTCGAAGGGCATCTAGGCTGGTTCCATAGTTTAGCTATTGTGAATTGAGCTGCTATAAAAATTGATGTGGCTGTGCCACCACAGTACACTGATTTTAAGTTCTTTGGGTATAAACCGAGTAGTGGGACAACTGGGTCAAATGGTGGTTCCATTTCAAGTTTTCTTAGGAATGTTCTGCTTTCCATAGTGGTTCTACCAATAATGTATGAGTGTACTTTCTCCCCACATCCTTGCCAACAGTTATTGCTTGTATTCTTGATATTTGCCATTCTGACTGGAATAAGATGAAATCTTAGTTTTGATTTGTATTTCTCTAATTGCTAGAGATATTGAACATTTTTTCGTGTATTTGTTGATTGATTGTATATTTTCTATGAAGTGTCTGCTCAGTTCTTAGCTCATTAATTGAATGGGTTATTTGCTTTTTGGTGTTTTTTGAGTTCTTTGTATATCCTGGAGATTAGTGCTCTATCTGAAGTGTGTGGTAAAGACTTTTTCCCATTCTGTAGGCTCTCTCTTCATGTTACTGTTTCCCTTCCTGAGAAGTAGCTGTTTAGTTTGAATCTATCCCATTTATTGATTCTGGATTTTACTTCTTGCGCTTTAGGAGTCTTGTTAAGGAATTCAGGTCCTATGCTGACATGAAGATTTGGGTCTACTTTTTCTTCTATTATGTGCAGGGTCTCTGTTCTAGTGCCTAAGTCTTTGATCCACTTTGAGTAGATTTTTGTACAGGGTGAGAGAGATTTAATTTCATTTTGTTACATGTGGATTTCCAGTTTTCCCAGCACCATTTATTTTGAATAGGCTCTCTTTTCTCCAGTGTATATTTTTGGCACCTTTGTCTAGTATGAGATATCTGTATTTATGTGGGTTTGTCTCTGGCTCTTCTATTTTGTACCATAGGTCTACATGTCTATTTTGGTGCCAATATCATGCTGTTTTTGTTACTATTGCTCTGCAGTGTAGTATAAGATCTGGTAGTGTGATGCCTCCTGCTTCACTCTTCTTACTAAGGATTGCCTTGGCTATTCTGGGTGTCTTATTTTTACAAATGAATTTCATGATTGCTTTTTCTATTTCTATGAAGAATGTCATTGGGATTTTAATAGGAATTGCATTGAATCAATACTTTTGGTAGTGTGGCCATTTTGACAATATTAATTCTGCCTATTCAAGAGCATGGGAGATCTTTCCATCTTCTAAGATGTTCTTCAATTTCTTTCTTCAGTGTTCTGTAGTTTTAATTGTAGAGATCTTTCACCTCTTTTGTTAAATTCATTCCCAAGTATTTTATTTTTTGTTGAGGCTATTGTGAGTGGGGTAGTTTTCCTAATTTTTCTTGCACATATAATTTTTCTTGCACATTTGTCACATATGTATAGAAATGCATTTGATTTATAGGTCTTGACTATATCCTGCTACCTTGTTGAATGCATTTATGAGTTATAGCAGTTTTCTGGTGGAATTTTTTGGATATTCTAAATATAGAATCATGTCATCCTCATAGTGATAGTTTTCCTATTCATATCCCTTTAATTTGTTTTATCTGTCTGATTGATCTTGCTAGAGTTTCAAGGATAGTGTTGAATAGAATTGGTGAAAGAGAATATCCCTGTCTTGTTCCAGTTTTTAGAAGGAATGCTTTTAATTTTTCTCCATTTAGGATGATGTCGGCCATCAGTTTAGCATAGATAGCTTCCAATGTTGATGTATGTTCTTACTATCCCTAGGTTTTCTAGTGTTTTGAATATGAAGAGGTACTGTATTTTGTCAAATGCTTTTCTTTGTCTATTGAGATGATCATATGATTCTTGTCTTTGTCTATTGATGTTATATATTATGTTTATTGAGTTCCATATGTTGAATCAACCTTGCATTCCAGGATGAACCCCACTTTATTGTGGTATACTGTCTTTTTAATATGTTTTTGTATGCGTTGCCAGAATTTTATTGAGAATTTTTGCATCTGTGTTCATCAAGAATACTGGTCTGAAGTTTTTCCCTTGATGTGTCTTTTCTGGTTTTGGTATAAAGGGTAACAACAGGCATCATAGAATGAGTTTGGAAAGCTTCCCTCCTTTTTTTTTTTTTTTTTGTTTATTTTGGTTTCCTCCTTTTCTATTTCATGGGATAATTTGAGGAGAATTAGTGTTAATTCTTCTTTGAGGGTCTTATAGAACTTGCCTGAGAATCTGTCTGGTTCTGGGCTTTTCTTGGTTGGTAGGCTTTTGATATTTTGATTTCTATTTCATTGCTTGAGATTATTCTGTTTGAATTGTATATGTCCTCCTGCATCAGTTTAGGTAGATCATATTTCTCTAGAAATATGTCAGTGTCTTCAGGTTTTTCTATTTCATTTGAATATAAATTTTCAAAATAGTTTATCTTCTGTATTTCAGTAGTATCTGTTGTAATATTCCCTTTTTCATCACAAATTTTAGTATTTTAAGTTTTCTCTCTTTCACTTTGTTAGTGTGGCTAAGATTTTATCAATTTTATTTATTTTTTTCAAAGAACCAACTTTTTGTTTTGTCAATTTTTGGAATTGTTTCTTTTGTTTCAATTTCATTGATTTCAGCTCTGATTTTAATTATTTCCTGTCTTCTGCTGCTTTTGGTTTTGATTTGTTCTTCTTTATTTGGGGCTTTGAGATGTAATTTTAGGTTGTTTATTTGAATTTTTATTCTTTTAATATATAAACTTACTGCAATGAACTTTCCTCTTAAGCATTGCCTTCATAGAGTCCCAGAGATTTTGGTATATTTTATTGTTGTTCTCATTTACCTCTAAGTATTATTTTATTTCCTCCTTGATTCCTTCTTTCATCCATTCATCATTCAATAGCATGCTATTTAGTCTCCAGTTTTGGAGTAGCTTCTGTTTTTTATTTTATCATGTATGTATAGTTTCGTTCCATTATGATTTGATAGAATGCAGGATAGTATTTCTTTTTTTTTTATTTGCCTAAAGTTGCTTTGTGGCATAACATTTGGTCTATTTTAGAGATGGATCCATGTGCTGCTGAGAAGAAAGTGTATTTGCTTGATGATGGATGAAATATTCTATATTTCCATTAATTCTAAATCATTGATTGTATTATTTTAATTCTGTAGTTTCTTTGTTTAGTTTTTGTCTGGAAGATCTATCTAGTGGTGAGAGAGGTGTGTTAAAGTCACCCAGTATTATTGTGTTGTGGTCTATTTGAGTCTTGAAATTGAGAAGAGTTTGTTTGTTGTATGTAACTGCTCCATTGTTTGGGGCTTATGTATTTATGATTGTTATATCTTGTTTTGGTGCATGATTACCTTAAGTAGTATGAAATGTCCTTCTTTATCCCTTCTAACTTTGATTTGATGTCCACTTTATCTGATATGAGGATGGAAACCTCTGCTTGTTTACGCAGTCCATGTGTGTGCTATGTTTTTTTCCAACCATTCACTTTCAGTCTGTAGATGTCTTTCTAGGAGTTGAGTCTCTTGCAGACAGCGTATTGTTGGGTCCTTTTTTAAAATCTAATCTGCCAGCCTGTGTCTTCTCACTGATGTGTTTAGGCCATTAACATTCAGGGTTATTATTGAGATATGATTTATATTACCCGTCTATTTGGTTTATTTTTGGTTTTTAACTTGACTTAGTTTCTCCTTTGATTGACCTTTCCTTTAGTGTAGTTCCTCCCTTTGCAGGTTTTCGGTTTTTTTGTTTGTTTGTTTGTTTTTATCATTTCGTCCTCATGGGGTATTTTGCTGAGAATGTTCTGTAGTGCAGGCTTTCTAGTTTTGTTCATCATGGAATGTTTTTATTTCATCTTCAACTCTGAAGATTAGTTTTTCTAGATATAAAATTCTCAATTGGCATCCTTTTTCTTTCAGAGCTTGATATATGTTATTCCAGGACCTCCTGGTGTTAAGGGTCTGTGTTGAGAAATCAGCAGAGATCCAAATTGTTTTCCCCCTGTCTATAATTTGAGTTTTTTCTCTCACAGCCTTTAAATTTCTTTTTTTCTGATATGTCATTGAAAAGATTGTGCATTTCTTTTGTATCTCCATACCTTTGTCTTTTCCAATAAATCTTAAATTTGATCTTTTCATGTTATCTCATATTTCTTGGAAGTTCTGTTTATGGATCCTTACCATCTTCTCTGTGTGGTCAACTTTATTTTCAAGAGTATATATTCTGTCTTCTTTGTCTGAGTTCTGTCTACCAAGTGGTCTAGTCTGTTGGTGATATGTTCCATTGAATTTTTAATTTGTTTTATTGTTTCCTTCCTTGTTAAGTTAAATCTAACTATTTTCTAATATCCTTCTCTGACATTGCTTTTACTGTGCTGTTTATGGATTCTATTGTTGGAACATCTTGGTTTGTTTGAGGTAATTTGTTCCCTTGTTTTTTCATGTTGTGTGTGTGTCTTCTCATCTAGTGGTATGGAGCTAAGGCAGTACAGATTCTGTAGTCTAATAGTGTCCCTGAAGACTTCCAATACTTACCTTTAAGGGGGAGACCAATATTTATAGCACCCAATGCAAACTATATACCACCTTAAACCAAATGGCTCATATTAAGGCACTTAAAGTTTTGTCACAACAGACAGAAATGAAGTGTTCAATTATCGGCTGCAATATAAACAGTAAGTTTGCTAAAAGGGTTTACCATTTCAAATGATGGACAATGAGGGAACAGAAGTAGTATAAAATGTGATGTTTATGAGGGAGAGCGAGAGAGGATAGAGGCAAAAATTTATAGTAAGAGCGAGGAAGGAATTAATAGAGGTTGGCTTTTAGTGCAAGAGAAGGGAGAAAGAGAATCCAGGGAGACAGGAAGGTGAGAAAAAAATATGTACAGATTAAAAAAAATAAAAATATAAGAATGCACAATGAAGCTGTCATATACTATTGATACATCCCATTCCTCAATAAATTGATGTATGAAAAATATTTGGATTCAAAGATGGTAGAGGTGTGAGAGAGAGGGTAGAAAAAAAAAAAAGAGGAGGAAGGTCTCAGTGGAAAATTGAATGTTTGCTTCTGTTGGCTTTCAACAAAAATTTTCTCAGCTTCCCTTCTCTACTGATAAGTGGGGTGTCTGAAGTTTGATGTTAGCTCCAGTCCAGTGGGTGCCAGGACTGGTTGGGGCCAACAGCAAGATGCCCTTATACCCTCTTTTATAAGTCTTCCCAGCAATTGTAGTTGGCCCCTCCCATCCCTGCATACTTAAGGACTCATTGAGCTGGAGAGAGCCCAGTTTTCTTCAGTTTTTTCAACCTGTCCCCCCCGCCACACACACACCCCACCAGGGAACTGCCTTTAGTCTCTGACTTTCCACAGGCTTGCCAGATCCATTCTGGCCCACACAAACCCAACTGCAATCCAATGGACCTGGGCTTCAACTTCCCCAGGCCCCATCTTGCTACAGTCCCAAGATCTAAATGTCCTTTCAACATGCAGAAAGACCACCAGGGATGTGCTCACACAAAGGAGCAACCCTGCAAGGAGGCAGCCAGATGGCAGCCACTAACACACTGAGTAGAAAGACCTCAGGTGCAGCCTGACCTGCAGGTACCCCAAGGTATCTCCAGGCCCTGGCCTGAGTCCCCTGACTGAAGTGTCCATACCCTAAGATCGGTCCTTAAAGAGTTTTTAATGTTACTTGGGGAATTCTCTACTTTCTTAAACTCATTAGTTCATTCTTATGACATGTCAAATTTTAGAAGTCTGAAGTTCATGCACTGGAGGTTTAGTTTCTTAGAGATTATTCCTTGTAATACAATATTACAAGTGGTAACTGATTTACATACAATATGATAATAGTGTTATTTGGAATTTTTGCAGTTGATTTTTGGTATTTTAATTTGTTATTTTTAGTTGTACATGACAGTGAGTATACTTTGACATCTTGTTTCAAAGATTAGAAGATACACACTCTTCTTAGTATGTTTACCTCAACTATTTATCAGTTTCAACAAGCAGTAATTTACAGCCATTACTTATATAATTGGGAAAAATATAAAGTGCATGTTATCCAATTTGATGTTTCTGTCTTATTCATAATTGCATATTAGTTCCCTTGGTTTTGTTTGTACATGTAATCACAGTGTGTGAATTCTGTGAAATAAAGCAAGGCAAGTTATCATGATTATTTAATTTTATTGTAGTCAGAGAATTAAATTTGAGTCTCAAATGGGTTATTTGTGTGTTGAAACTTTTTCAGGCTTTTATGATGTTCTTTTGTTAACTTAATTGATGTCTGAAGGGAAGAGAGAATTTGGCTACTGAATTTCATGGTGTCATCAGTGTGGATCCTACTCAGTGATGTTGCATTGACACTGAAAACCATATTAGCTGCATTTGGGACAGAGACATAAACCATTCCAGGTAATATAACCTTATCAGGAGAAATAAGAGTATATTGCAGAGGCCTTGGCTAGGTTCATGATGACATGGGACCTTGTCTGAATATAATGATTTCAGAATTTGAGCTTAAGTTTACAATCTGAAATCCAGTCATTGTGCCTCACTAGATATTTTAGAGCACATTATTCTCAACAAAATCTTGATTTTTTTTTTGTGTGTGAAAATTTGGAACACATAGATATGGCTATTCTAGTATAGTACTTTGCCATTTCTTCAAATGTTCTTTATTTTCATTGATATTCTGAGGTAATTATTTTTTTCTGAACTTTGTATGTTGTTGAAAGCTAAAAGGGAAGATCTTGGATCACAGAAGGTAACAGGCACCTGGTGAGATGGAAGTAAGGATGTAAAAATGAAACTATCAACTCTTGAAAACAAAGAGTACCAGAGTCCTAGGGTTCTAAGTGATGTCCAGGCATGAAAGAGTATTTGTGGAGCATATATTATGGATCAGAGTAAGTATGTTAAAAGCCTTCACATGGATCCTGTTGGTGTTTTAGGATGATTTGTGTGTTTGTCTTCTTTGGTGGTCTGTGATTGATCATCATGTCCAAACACCAATATACGATAGTTGTATAAGAAACACTAAGTGAATGAATGAAGAATGACTGCTGAAATTTTTATGTTAGAAAATGAATGTTTAGATATTTTATTGTTACTTCCTTATAGTGAAATATTTGTGGTAAGAAGTCATGCCTGCCTGATATCTGAGGCTAATACCCTAAACTAGTTGGCCATTTTTAGAAAGGGGTTCACTCAAGTTAATTAGGATTTACCAGACCTAGTTTTGTATAGTGCCTTGTAATAATATTTTGGTGTATCCTTCAGCATGTTTAAGTGTATATGGATGGGATGTGGTTGAAGCCATGGGGTACCACCAGCTCAACAATTGGATGGACGGGAGCAGAATTGGCTCCCAGTCCGCAGTACAAAGGACTAGCAATTGAAAACTTTGGGTGTTATGCCAAACCAAGTTGATTGTTTAGAATCCCTGGTGAAGGTGAAATATTTTTAGGAAGTCAGTGATGTTGATGGTCAAGTTACATTGGTTTATAGGAAGTCTTCCCACTGAAGTCCCTGGGGAATGGGATGACTGATTGCAAATTGATCTGGCTTATAAGTGTCATAGAGGTCAATTGTGGCCCTAGAACTAATGAGCTCTTAAAAAGATAGAGGAAAGATGTTGCTTGATTAAAGTACCTGTCCTCTGGGTAGAAGTTAGAGATTGTTGTGTCATGTCCCAGTGGCAGGTACAGGACATCTCTGTCTTGGTCTAAGCCCAATCATAAAGGCCAGTGGGGATAGGCTGTTCACCTCTCTTGAAGGGTGGGGTCCATGCATCGCAAAACATTATGGGCATGAATTGTTTGGCAGTCTTTAGTGATTTTTCAACTCTGCTTGAATGATAGGCAAGGATGTTAGGACATCTCAGGGAGTAGGATGAAGCTAAGAATGAACTGAGATCAGGAGTATAGGAGGCATATTGAACAAAAATGGTTTTAATCCACAAGGAAGGTAGCAGAGAGACAAAGAACTAGGAATTGACAAAGAAGATGTCCAGAACTGGGCAGAGGAGAAGGCATGGGGCCTCTGAATTCATGAGGGATCTACTTACCCATTGTCCTTTTGAAAAGGAATTTTAGGTCCTCTGTGGGCTCACAAGTACATATAGTCACATCTTGATTTTGAAGCACAGAGTTCTCTGTTGGCTAGGGCTTCATCTGGGTGTGTGGTGAATCTAGCTAGCAATCCCAGGCACCTTCACCACTGAGAGGTTAGAGAGAAAAATAAAGTAGCCCTTCTCTCAGGGGTTCTCCTGGGAATCCTTTCCAAGTCTTGACTAAGACTTGACTTCTGGGTTTATAAAGAGCTTATAAAGAGGGAATGTGGCTTTGTTCTCATCCATAGGAGCATATTGCCTATTAGAACTTTCTTATAGATGTTATGTATTGGTTTAGGCCAGTCCTATAAGTGTCAGGCATCAAGTCAGGGTGTAAGTATGGCCTCCTGTATAGCATCTCAAAAGGGACTAAGCTGAAGGTGAGTTTTTGGAGCTAATCAACCCAAATAAGGGCTGTAGGAAGAAGCTCCAACCAGGGTAATGAGAATCTTCTCAGAGTATAGTTTATAGTATGGGTTAGCCCATTCAGCTTCTCCTGAGGAATAATATCTCTTATAAGAGGGGTGGAAATATTTAATTCTTAGGATCTTTATCACCTGCTAAGTAATCTGAGAGATGAACCCATTATCTCTTTGGAGAAATCAAAGTAACCAGACCTGGGTATGGTCTCCTTTAGAAGGGCTTTTGATACTTCCAGGGCTTAATTTGTCTTGATAGGAAAGAATTTTATCCACTCCATGTAGGTATCTGTAAAAAACCAGAAGAAATTTATAGCCCTTGGAAGCAGGTAGGTGAGTAAAATTTGGTTTCTGGTCTCCTTCCAATTATATGCCTTGGCATTGTATATGCTGAACTAGGTGGTGAGGCCTAGTGCCCTAGGGGTTGTAAAGGTGGCATGACCATCATATTCTTAGGAGGGTCTTTTGCCTGTGAATAATCTCTTATATGTTTGGTAGAGACTCTTGGGCAGAAATAGCAAGTGTCAAGTAAGCCTTTTATAAAACTTTCATTGAATGGACTGAAGAATATAGATTAGCTAGCCTACTCTGTTCCATTCTTCATGATTCAGGTGTTAAATAATTTTCTGTGACTTCAATATTTTTCCCCTCTTGGGTATATTGGGATGTGGACAGCTTTTCCCAGAGGATAAAGCTGAGGACCTCTGTAATGGTGCTCCTCTGGATGGCTGGTTTCCTTTTTTATTGCCCTGTGCTACCTCATGATTTTGGTTTTCATGTTCCTGATGCTTCCTTGGTCCAGTACACTATACTGCCTTTCAGAGTCTTAAATTTTAGAGTCCATATTTGACTAGGGTGATTTAGCAGTCAAAGTAGCCATTCTTTCCAAATAACTACATGGACTTGGACCACTAAAAAGAAGTGTCTATATTTTGTGTACATGGTAACCTTTTGGCCTTTTGCTAACTCTAACTAATGGAAGTGAGTGCCTTCCACTCTGCCTATTGGGCTGAGGTTCCTGGAAGAATTGCCTCTGCCTCAGTGATAACTTGGAGGAACACAATTGTATAGCCTGCAACTTTGATACCATTCTAAGCAAAGCTACTTCCATTAGAGAACTAGACTATGTCCGAATCAACCAAATGGGGAGCCCTGTAAATCATTTTGGCTCATGTATAAGGTCAGTTACCTTATTACAAGAATGAAAAGGCACTTGCTCCCCTATTGAATGGGGTTTCTTCCTTGGAGGGATGAGGGCGACAGTGTCACCTACACACAGACACTGGGACTCACTCGAGGTGGTAGTGAAGCAAAATCCATTTATCGTGCACCAAGCTTTTGGTTACATAGACTGCAGCTTCTTACCAATGAAAAGGTCATTAACTCCGCTTATCGCAGATGTTCTCAAGGCTACAGACAAGCACTACAAGTCCACTGAATGGAGTTCCAATCCAGCCTGAGTGGTGGGCCTTTGCTCACACCATTGTCACAGTGACTACTGCCATGTATGCCTGTGGGACATTACCTACAATCCCCCAGAATAGGCAACAAGTGGTTGGATTTAAAGAAACGCATCTCTATAAAGTGATGTCAGCTTTCTAAAAGGATTGACTGATACTTGAATAACTTGGCATCTGTAAGCCAGTGAGGCCCTTTGGTTTTCTAATAAGCTATGAATTCAAATTGTAGGATATATGCCATCTCTGAAAGTTTGAAGGTAATCTTAGAAACCTCCTAAACTAATAGCAGTTAGTGGCCATTGCTCAGGGCCAGGGGGCTAGCCCTGATTCAGAATCCAATCTTTTGGAGAAATATCCCACAGGACAATTATTTGGTTCTGAGATTTGGTACAGGACTCCCAAGGCTACTCCCTACCTTTTTGTCACAAATAGTTGGAAGGATCTGTCTGTTCTGGGAAGCCACAGAGTAGGTGCCTGAAGCAACACATTTTTTTGTGTTTTAAAAGCCTGTTCCTGTTTAGGTGCCCAAAAGATTAGGGCTCTGTTCGTGTTTCCCTTTTAAAAATATCTAAAAAGGGCCTAGCCAGTGGGCTGTACCCAGTTATCCACAGTCTATGGTATCTTATGAGCCCTAGGAAAATACTGAGAGGTGTTTGGGTGATCAGGAGAGGAAGTTTTCCAGTTGCCTTGAACTTCTTGGGTAAACACCTCTTACCTGGGGACAATATATGGCCCAGGTAATAGACTTCCTGTTTAATCAGTTGAACCATTTGGTTAGGATTTTTAAGGTTATAACAACAGGCTCATAAGCCAACTCCTGTTGGGAGATCAAATCAGCATATCATCTACATATTGTACAAGTTGATCTCCTTTTAATTTTAGGCTCTATAAATCTTTTGATGTAGCTTGTCCAAATAAGTGGTGCTACTCTGAATAACTGGGAAAGAAGAGTCCAAGTTAGGTATTGTCCCTTACCCTGTTTTTTCTACCCACTCAAAGCCAAACAAATATTTGAAGGATGGGTCTAAGGATATGAAAAGAAGGCATTCTTTAGATGCAGCACAGATAATCATGGAGTATCTGGAGTGATTATTCCGAAGACGATACCAAAGGTTGTATAGGTATTTTGCCTTTATTCATGGCCTAGATGATTTACACAATTCTATACTCCAGGTTTTCCTGCTTTATGAGGATGTCAGGGACATTGCAGGGGCAAATGTAAGGCTTTTTTTTTTTTTTTTTTTTTGTGGTACTGGGGATCAAACTCAGGGCCTTGTGCTTGCAAGGCAAGTACTCTACCAGCTGAGCTATCTCCCCAGCCCAAATGTAAGGCTTTTAACAATTCATATTTTAGGAACTTGTCAATGAGTGATTCTAGGCTGGCCTTTGCCATAGGTTTGATGGAGTATTGTTTCAGATGTGGAAAATGAGTTGGGTCCCTAAGGTAAATCTTTACAGGGAGATCATTAATTGCCCTTATTGCAGTTTTACTCGCCCAGCTCTCAGAGTTTATTTAGCTCAACTTGCATTCCTCAAGGCCTGAGTTGGAGCCTCTATTGTAGCAAAGTCTGTGGTTGAGGTGGAAAAAGTAAATTCCCATTTGTTTTCCTAAATAGGAGTGAGACAGTCAGGTATAATTGGAAATTGGTGGGAGCATATGAAGTTCTCCCATATACAGCTTCAGGAATGTGTGAACCTTTGTTCTGTTTGCCTTTCATCTACCCCCCACTTGGCCCACAGGACACACAGAAAAATGATTCAGAGAGGGAGGTTAGCAAAGAGTAGGCAGACACTATATTCAGAAGAAAATTTATGATCTCATTCACCATGTACAATGTATTGAGCTCTGGAGTGTTTTGGTTGTTAGCAGTCTCTAATGGGGAGCTGGACAGAGCAGAGTCCAGGACCAGCAGTGGATAAAGGATTGACCTATGATTCCTTTGGCCCTTGGGTCTATCCTTTTTCAAGTGGCCAGGCAGTTGCAGAGAGAGCAGGGTGTCGGGGGCTTCTTTCTGTTGTGACATTCGTTCTTCTGATGTGCTCCCTTTCCACGATGATGACAATTTTCTTGAAATGGGATCTCCTGAGGACAACCTGGAGTTGATTGTCTGATCTATAATGTGGCCAGTACTTGGCTTGGAATTACCTCTTTTCCTTTTTTCTTTTTTTTTCCTCTCTGTCCTTCTCTCCTCTTTTGTCCAATCCTTACCCTCCCCATTTCCTCTGCATTCTTTATTGGTTATAAAAGATGAAGTGGTTGCCTTAAGGTAATAGCCCTTGGCCAGGTTTTGTAATTTTCAACTGATGATGGGGGCAGATTGAGTAATGAACTTATCCTTTAAAACTGATTCTCCATCTGGGGAGTCTGGTTTAAGGATGGTATGTTTGCCAAGAACCTCCTGAAACTTTAGAAAAGGTTGTAGGGTTTTCATTGGGATCTTCATCTATGTTGATCATTTGTTATTGTTCACAGGTTTGATGTGACTGTTTCATACATTTTAACAAAAATAGAACTGTGTGATTTCTCCTTTATGTTCCGTCAGTAGTGTTATAATCCAACTGGGGTTAGGTTGAAGGAACAGCAGTTGCCCCCATGGAATCTTAACAGTTTGTCGATTGAGCCCCATCATCATATTGCAGCGTGCCCTATTGTATCTCTCTGCTTGTGAGTCTGATTCAGGATACCTACATCCGTCCAAGTACAGTTTAAAGTCACAGTTAACCTCTATAATTCCTTATTAAACCTTTCAGGGTCAACTGAATCTTCCCAGATCTTCCTTCATCTCTCTGAGATCTTGAGTGGTTAATGGAATTTGGACACAATGACCTGTTGGCTCTGCATCCTCTTGTACATGATAGAGCCTAGAGACTGAGGGGTCCTGGTTAAAGTGGCCAGGGATCTACAAGACCTGATTGTACTTTGCCCAGTTGTGGGGAACATAGGGTTCTATTTTGGTAGTTAAAGGCATCTCAGGTTGGGTCAATTGTGGCTCCTCCCTTATTTCCTCATATTGGGCTCTGGGTGGGGAGGTAGAATTTTCAAGAAAATCATAATAACTGGGTTCAATTTACAGAGTTGTGCACTGTCTATCAAGGGCCACAAAAGCCTGAACATATGGAACTTGTCGACGTTCCTTAGTTATAGCAGGAAAAGCATGATGTTTAAGTTTGTTTCCAAAATCAGGCCATGTTTCTTTATCTCCAGGTCTCTATATTATGACCAAGTTTCCATGCAAAATAAAATTGATTTTTTTGAGTTCTTGAAGGTCAAATTTATCCCATTTGTTTAAAATGCTGCACCTGAGGGTTGACTCTTGATATATGGACATCTGGGCAGCCATCTGGAAAATAAAGAAAGAGTATGTGAGAGAATGAGGTATCCTTCCCATCTTTCTGGACATATGATCTACTGGGTGAGCTGTCCCTCACTCTAGGGAGTTATGACCTTAGGTGCTTTTACTGAGTATTTCCAGCTTTCTCTTGGGTCATCCAGGCCCAGAGATTAGTTTTCTTTGTCCTTTCCAATGAGAAATTTGAGAATCTATAAAACTTATTGTCTGTTGGTGAGTGGACTATATGGAGATGGTTCCTAGGAGACATGACCAGCAGGGGTAGACCCCAAATTCTTTTTCCCATATCCCCCCCTTAGCTCATATCTACCTGTCTGTCTACTCTAACATGTTTACTTTCAACATCATCTTGCTAATCATTAAAATACAGGGCTTAACATACAGGTATATCACAGTTACTGATGATTGGATCTAGACCACCAGAACAAAGCAAATACCTCAAAAAAAGGTGTATCACAGGAATTTTTGTTTTTCAGTGTGTATGTAAATTAGGTTTACCCTATACCATTGTCTGCTAAGTGTGCAATTGTGATGTCTTTAAAATTGTGAAGACCTTAATTTTAAAGTATTTAATCTCTAAAAATGCTAATGATCATCTGAACCTTCAGCAGCTTGTTATCTGTTTGCTGATGGGAAGTTGTACTTTGAACTTGGAATCGTGCTGCTGGGATTATAGGTGTGTGCCACCATGCCTGTTTCCTATTTTATATGAAGTTTGTATCATTATTGAAAGAGTTTAAGTTATATAATTTTTGCTTTAGTAACAAATATACAGTTGAAATTAAACAGTTCCTGTAATCAGTATATAAATGTCTACTAGGAGAAATGTATCCAAAATAGTAGCAATGGACTTTATTATTTCCACAAGAAAAGTTGGACAGTTAACCAGAACCCTTTTGTATTAGAGATGTTAGAAGTCGACTGAGAACTCCCTCAGAATTGTTTTTTTGAACTTTTGCTTCATCTCTTTGACCCACATTGATTTTGTTTTGACTTGTACCTCTCTTCTTTTATACTATTTATTTATACTTATCTGGAATTTTTTGTAGTTTTAATTTATATTCTATGTCCTTACATTCCTTGATAATAAATTATTGGGGAGAATAAGCAAGTCGTTGGTACTGTATCTATCTGTGGTGACATTTGAATGTTCCTATTTCAGCTTATTGGACAATTTGCTTATGGAAGTTTATTATGAAACACTAGATTCAGAACTGAGCATGGTGATACACACCTGTACCCAGATACTAGGAGGTTGAAGCAGGAGGATTGTAAATTCAAGGCCAGCCTCAGCAACTTGGCAAGACCCTGTCTCAAAATAAAAATAAAAAGTGACGGGAATATTGCTCAGTGATAAAGCACACCCTTGTGTTCTCTTTGCAGTACTGGGGTTGTGATGTTGGGAGGGGAGACACTCAATTTAGTTCTGTAAAACAAAAGAGCTTAAGGTAGATCATTGTGTGTATGTGTATTTGTGTCAGTATGCCTATCTGCCTGCTGCCAGTGTCTTTTTTTTTTTGTTTGTTTGTTTCTTCCTATTGTTCCCTTGAATTATAGTTCCTATTGTTGGTTGAATTACATTGCTGGTGTTTTCATATCCTTTGCCATGTAAAAATAATCAATTATTTTACCAGGTAAGAGTACTGTCCATGGATGAAGATGTACTTTATATGCATTAATTCATTCTTTGATCTTTTTCTTTTTTTTTTTGGTGCTAGGGTTTGAACCCAGGGTCTCTTGAATGCTAGCATGCATTCTACCACAGACCCATAACCCTAGCCTCATTCTTTTTATTTATTTTTAAAATTAGATTTTAAAAAGACCTTGGTAAAGACCTTGGCTGGATTTATGATGAGCTGTGTTTACTGAGCATGATGAAGTGAAGCTCAATAAGATTACTCTGAAGTCCAGCCAAGTGTCAGTTTAAGGACTCAAGACAGAAATAATATGAATGTAAGTTCTTAGAACATATATTTTACAAGGTTTTTCCCATTAATACTTTTCTGGTGAAGGAGAATGGACTGGACTTTTTTTTTCCAGTTCAGTAGACAAAAGTTGGTTAAAGATTATTAGTATACTTTCCTTTCGTAGAGTGTCTTTTATGTTAATATCCTTGATAGATTTCAGATTTGTCTTTTCCATTATGCATTTCAGGTGATAAATTGAGGAGTGTAAGGACTCTGTACTATGCATTCCCACCCCATTACTAGCGTCACTCAGTTCCAAACTCCTATGAACGTTTCATGAGCATGTTCCTAATCACTGTGAATTAGTTTCTACATTTACCAGATGAATGAGAAATTGATGGTTTTTTATTTACTTAGATTATGATAAATTGAATTTATAGTTTTTGCCAATGCTTAAGTTACATTCAGAACCAATTTGGGGATTGAACCCAGGGACTTGGACATGTGTCCAAGTGGTAACTGAGCTGTATTCCCAGCCCTCTAATTGTACTTTTAATGTCATTTTCTGTATCTTGGCAAGAAGTTTTGAATGTTATGTAGTTAAGGGAATGATGCTGATCACATGAGATTAAGATTTGCTAAACACCAACATTTCTTGAGTTATGTATTTTATCTCATCATATCCTGTAATATTTCCTTTTATGATATTGGGGACTGAACCCAGGTAGACATTATTTTATATACTATTTACATACTTTAATTATACCAGTGCTCAAATTGTTAGATTGTTGGCCATTAGATAATCTTCCACTTGGTTCCTGTATCCTTTTGGAGAGGAGTTCCCAAAGATTGAATTTAGGGTTGCTCTGTCACTGAGCTGCATCCCCAGCCCTTTTCATTTTTTATTTCAAGATAGAGTTTTGCTAAATCTCAAACGGTATGCTCCTGTTTCAGCCTTCCAAGTAGTTGGAATTACAACCATGCATCAGCATGTCCAGCTTAATATTTACCTATTGTTTTATGAGCGATACGTTGTTACCTATAGTTGACAATATAGGATTAGGTAATTAATTAAATAGTTAATTCAGAAAAAAAACCTGTTTATAAGTATGAAGATCCTATCATCTAATAGTCATCTTAGTTGCTAGAGTCTATGAATTTTATGGATGTATATAAATATATTCATACTAATGAGCAATATCTGTGCAAATATTGTGACTGTAAAAAGTGACTAGTGTGTCTTAAAAAGCTATTTGGGGTATGGAGAAATGAACATTCAAAGTAAGGTAGACAAGTCCTATTCTGGATTTTTCCTTTATTGAGCTATATTTTCTAGCTTTGTATATTCAACTTTGATTTATGATGATATTCCTGATCCTGATTGAATCACTTGAGAAAGTTGAGCTACCCTTCCAACTGATGGAAGTGAAAGTGTGCAGTTGAATGAGAAAGGAGGGAAACAAAGATCTGTTGAGGTTTAGTTTAGATGTAGGTTTTTTGACCTTGTAATGTTTGTTACAACTGAGAGGACACATAGTAGTTGTTGTATAAGCTTCATCCCAATTTGGTTGGTGGTTCTTCTGTATAAATGACCTGAAGAAAATTCTCTATAAATAAGAATCTCTGGAAGAGGGAAGCATTTCGTCTTTGTGTTAGGGGATAATTCAACCTGATGTTAGTTTTTATCTCTGCCAAGGAATTTTCAGTCCAGTCAGGCTAATTTCTATTAGAATAATTTGGCAAGAATAATAGAAGGGATGAATTAGTAGTAGATTTTGGGTGCATTGAATGGAGGAAAGGAAATAAAGAATCCAACTATAGTGGTTGGGACATGTCCTAAGTTGTTATGAAGGTAGATATGTAAATTTAGAGTAATATTAGGATGTTTCTCTTTTTGGCATTAAGAGAGCTTATATTTGTATTTTGTAACAGTGACATGGTGGAGAAGTTAGTCATCACTTGCATAGCAATGTTTGTATTCCTTCAGAGAGTGAGGCTCAACCACCTTCTCTGAGTTAAGATTCTGTAGTCTTTCTTGAGGTGACCACATAAGGGAGCATTGTGTTTTTGTTAACATTGCGATTAGCAAGATTTGCTGATCAAGTGTCTGTTTTAGCTATATTTATTAAGATGGGTAAAGGGCATTTCTAGACAGCTTTATTTAAATTGGAGCTTCTCAAAATTTAATGTACATATGATTCACCTGGAGGAGGGCTTAGTAAAACAGTTTGCTGGGTCCCAGTTTGGGGGTCTCTGCTTTTAATTAGGTTTAGGTATGAAATTAGATTTTCAATAAGTTGGCAGATGCTGTTGTTCCTAGGCACAACACTTAGAAAACAATGAGGTGGTTATATTCAGATGAAGCATTTATTTTCTGAAAGTGCTATTATATGACTATTAATTTATATGGATGTGGGCATTGTAATGTAAGATATTCTTAAGCATATTTATAAGTGAGGAAATGACAAATGAATTTTGAAAGTTGTCCTTGAAAATGCAAGCTTTTTGTTGTCTTCCTAAGAATGACTCAGCTGTTCAAATACTAGATTCAAATTTCACTAAGTTTGACTAAATCCAACCAATTCTAAATCCATTTTAATTGAACACACTTTGGGTAAAGAAGACTTTTACCCACAATCTTTTGATTAATAAAATCCCAGAAACCAGTAAATTTACAATAAATATTATTTTCTGCCTCCCTTATTATATACCTGTATTTAGCTCTTTCATGCCATGTGATAGTGGTTTTAAATTTTGTCAGTAAATTTTAATTTTTTCTAAAAAAATTATCATATAAAATTGTACACATTTATGGGCTACAGTGAGAAAATTTGAAAACATGAATATAGGATATAATTATCACATCAGGGTATTTAGTGTTTCTCTTTTCTTTTGTGGTGTTAGGAATTGAAACCAAGGCCTCTGAGCTATATCTCAAACCCCTCCTTTAGTTTTATTTTGAGACATGGTCTAGCTAAGTTGTCCAGGCTGGCCACGAACTTGAGATTCTTGTGCCTTAGCCTCCTGATGAGTTTGGATTGGAAGCATGAGCTAACACATCTGGCAGAATAATTAGCATTCCTATCTCCAATATTTATAATTTCTTTGTTAGAGGCCTTCAAAATATTTTCTTCAAGTTCTTTATTATAAAATATATATTAAACTTGCTAACTATACTCACTGTCTTAGTTATCTTTACATTGCTGTGACCAAAATACCTGACAAAAACAACTTAGAGGAGTGAAAGTTTATTTTGGCTCACTGTTCTAGAGGTTCAGTTTATCTTTGGCTGATTTTACTGTTTTGAGCCCCAAGATGAGGTGGAGCATCATGACCAAAGGGCCTGGCAGAGGAACGTTGCTCAGCTCATGGCAGCATCAGGAAATAAAAAAGGAGAAGATGGAAGGGGGGACACAGTGAAGATGAAAACTTCCAAGCCACATCCCTAGTGACTCACTTCCTCTAGCCATGCCCTTTCTGCCTACAGTTATTATCTGGTCAGTTCATTCAAACTAAGGTGGATTGATTCAGGTTAGAAGTTTCCTAATCTAATCATCTTACCTCTGATTATTCCTGTATGAACACAGGAGTTTTGGGGGATGCCTCATATCCATACCATAACTGTCACCCTACTGGGCTGTGTAGAATGCTGTCCACTTCTACCTATGTTGTCATAAATTACATTATTTTTTTAATGGATGCATAATAGTACACACACACACACACTCATGTACATACCATATTTTCTTCATTTATCTGCTTTGGACACCTCAGTTGAATGCATATGTTGGATCTTCTGAATAGTGCTACAGGGATCATGAGAATACATTAGTGTGTCTCTCTCTCTCTCTCATACCAGGGATTGAACCCAGAGGTCTATAACCACTGAGCCACAACCCCATCCCTTTTATATGTTTTATACAGGCAGGGTCATGTTGAGTTGCTGAGCCAGGCTTTGATCCTCCTGCTTTAGCCTCCCTAGCCACTGGGATTACAAGCATGTGCCACCACATCCAACTCAGGAGTCTCTTTGTTGCAATGATTTTATTTCCTTTGGATATGACTTCATTAGTGTCTTTTATGGTAGTTCTCTATGAGAATAGTGTTATAATAGTCTGTTTTCTTAGAAACTTTATAAAATTAGTCATTATAGTTGGGACCTTTTCAGTGTACAAGTGATAAAAATATGGATATATTCAGGTCAAGTCAGTTATTTTCCATGATGTAACAGCTGAATAATAAACCCAAACTTGAAACAAAGAGACTTACTTTTTACATTGACTTGAATTGAATAAAATAATAAAATGTTAGTTAAAATTGTCCTTTTTCTGAGAATGAGTTACTGTAGTTTTTTTGTAAGTTGACCTTATAATTTCTAGTTAACTTAGCTATTAGGTATTACCCTCTTTAATGAACTCATCTAGGCACTGTATTCAAATTATATAGACCAAGTAGGCATTTTATCTGTCAAGTGCATTATGGCCTGTCAGAGTAACAGCAACAAATGCATCCATTAGAAATGTTGAAGTCATCATGACATTTTCATACAAGCCACGTTGTTGTTGATTTTAATTTGCCTGAAATGATTACATGGCAAAATTTGGAAAAGTAGTTTCAAGATATCGTGGAGTTTTCTCATTTTGTTACTTTATGAGGAGAATGAAAATATTAAGGGATCACTGGAGGATATGGTGTCCTTTTTTCCCCACCTCTGTCGCAGAGGCCTGACATAATTGGTAAAATGATGAATAAAATGAATAAAAATAGTCAATTTCGTTTCATTGGTATACTCTATCAAAATTATTGATAGAATTAATACATGAATGAATAGTAGGTTCATTAAGTGAAGGCCAAGTCTGCCCTTCAGCTTTACCCTTATCCTATTCTTTATTAGGGGTTAGGTCAAGAATAAGTCCTTTTTAAAATTGTGCCATGATGCTAGAATTTTTTAAAAAGTGAGGGAAATTGTACTGTTTTAAAGTTGTCTATTTCATTAATTAAAGAGATATTCTTCCATATTTCTAGTTGGGTTTTTTTTTTTTTTTTTTGGAATGAGAATTTTATTAGGTGTCTCAAACTCCTTAAAGCTAGCCCACTGGAGAATAAATCTGTAGGATAGTGTATAACTGATTCACTTGAAGTTTTCCATTCAGATATCAAGAGGACATTGCTATATAACGGAGGTTATATGTTAGTGGATAAGAGAGTAATTGAGCACATAAAAATGAATGAAAATGCATATGTAATTCTTTGACCTGGAAAATATATTGATTATATGTTCTTTTGATTACTATAATGAACATATAATAAGAACATGCATCTTGGTATAAAAGAAAACAATCAAAATTTATTTCTAAAGTGGGAAAAACAAAATCATTTGAAGGTAATGTCAATTATGGATTCATTTATAAGCATTTCTTTTTTTAAAAATTACTTTTAGTTGTAGATGGACACAATATCTTTATTTTATTTATTTATTTTTATGTGGTGCTGAGGTTCAAACCCTGTACTTTACATGTGCTCGTCAAGTGCTCTGCCACTGAACTACAATCCCAGCTCCTATTTATAAACATTTCTTAAAATGAGTTTATTCTATTTCACTGTTAATTCTGAAGAGATGAGGAAGTAGTTCTTACTCTTGCAGTATAATACAGCATAAAATAAGGATTTTGGTTAGAAACTTTACACACTCTTCATACTCCACTATATGACTGTTCTGGTACTACTTCTGTGGCTGAAGGCTTTGTCATCTTTTACTTTTAACCAGTCCCCTTGCTTCCTGAGCTTCTTTAATTCATCTGTCTGGAATGCAGTTGGGAAAAAATGGTAGACTTCATTAGGTTTTCTTTATCAATCTGAAGTTGTCATTTTTTAAAATTTTTATTTTTATTTTTTTTACTTTTTTTTGTAAACAGGATACATCTTGTTTCTCTGTACATTAAGTAGAGGTGTACCATTTGTATAATCATACATTTACATAGGGTAATAGTTTTTGACTCATTCTGTTATTTTCCTCCCTCACCCCTCCCGCCCCTCTTTTCCCTCTATACAGTCCCTTCTTCCTCAAGTGTTAGAAATAGAGAAGACAAAAATGACATCAGTTGAAAATATTTAGAGCATATTATACGAAAATAAAAACTGGAAACCTCATTGTTAGGCATTTGACAAAAGATTTTTTATAATTTTTTATTGGTGCATGAATAATGAGATTTTATGCTATATATGCACAACACAGAATTTGGCATATTTCATTCTCCTGTGTCCATAAAATTTTTTGCATCCTTTCAATCACATTCCTCTAGACCTTTAGAATCTCCAGAAATGTGTTTAGAAGGAAACATTGAATACAAGCCCAGATGATTTAGGGTAGATTTGCAAGCCTTTTTGTCCAATAACATAGATAAGCAGTATGTATACTTTGAGTAATTAATTCCAGCATTGAAAAAATTATAGTTTATACATTCTTTTGGAGCTTTTAGAGTGTTTTTATTTTTGAACTACTGTGAAAGTTTAAATAAACTCCAGACCACAGAGCTACTGAAAGTGGTTATTGACCAGCACTCCCCTCAAGACCCCCTATCTAGATCTACTCTATTCACTTGCCTACTCCCACAGCATCAAGCCAACAACTCTCTAAAATCTTCTCATAATGGCCATCTGAAGCACAGCTTTGCAAGTTCATAAGGCTATCTATATTCTATATATTCTATCTATATTCTAATATATATTTCAAATATATAAAATTTTTGTGCAAATTTCTCAAACTGTAGTACATGAAGCAACTCTGCAGAATTATATGGATAGAAAGGAAACACTTCCTGATTTCAGCTAGAAGATTCCCCCTATGCAACATCTCCAAGAAGACAAGAGACTAATGCTGGCCTGAACTTAATATTTCCTTTGAAGTATATATTTAATTTTACACATATTGGGTTTGAAAACAAAAAAGCCAAAAGTATTTGTTTTTCTTGCAGTGACCTTTGCCATTAAAAACCTTACATATGTAATACTCACAAGCATACACAGCAAACAGATCCTTTTCCCCCTATTGCTAGTATGTAAAACATCTCTGAATCTTCAAATTCAATAATTTTTTTCTGGTCATAATAAGCTTATGAGTCTAACCAAATACTTAGGAGAATTGTGTTTGCATAATAGTATTGCAATGCAAATACAATTATTGAATAAGGAATGTATATGAATTTCTTGTATTCTACAAAAGTCAGAATGAAATTAAGCACGTATTTTTATTCTTTTTATTTATATTGTTTTAATCTTTCTTTTCTGAAATCTAATAGTGAAACACAAACACATTTATTTATTATATTTTTTGAGGGGTGGTGCTGGGGATTGAACCCAGGGCCTTGTGCATGCTAGGCAAGCACACCACCAACTGAGCTGTATCCCCAGCCCCACATTGATTTTTAATGAGTTTATTAGGATGTTTTTAAAATGGTTTCTGTGATAAAAGAGCTGTTTTCCTAAGGAAATTTCTAAAAACACGCTTGGTAAATGTAGTCTTAAATGCTTTAGAATGGAATTCATTTTTGGATTCCTTTTTTGATTAGTTAAGGATAATAGAGAAGAAGGGAACATTGAAAGTGCATTATATATTAATTAGAAGAAGCATTTTTAAGCACATTTGAGAATGCACTCTTACAAAGTGTCTCAGTATAACTTTTTTGTGACATTTTCTTGATTAAATATAGAGATTGCTAGCCATGAGTTTGAACTATGTAGAAATGTGAATAAAGAAGTAGACTACCTCTGAATGATGTAAATTAAATTCCTTTGATTGGACTTTTGCTGTGGGTTTCTTTTCCAGGAATACTACATGCACAGAACTGTTGAATATGGAATTTTATTAAGGCTACTGCATGTATGGAACTCATGGATATATGTATGTTTTTCAAATGTCTTGCTGTTAAAATATGTATGATATGATGTTTCCTTTACATGATGCAATTGCAGAAGATATCAAGCTCTATGAACATTAACATTGAGAATCAGGTGGGCTTTTGTATTGCAGAGGTATGTGTATGCTGGACAAGACTGTCAGGGAATATTTCTAATACGAAAAATGTCTGATATTTTGCATTCGAGGAATGATTATGATTCTCTTTATTGCTTAGAGGGATAGCTAAACTACTTTATATTAAGTAAATTGAAGATATGGATTTAGGATAGAAGAGGGGTTGGAATTTTAGTGACTGGGCCTATGTTTAGAGATTTATGATTTCTAGGCTTTATTCCATGTTACAATATATAGAAGTATGTATATTTTGCGAATATCCTAATGTTAAGATAGTCTATTTCTTTTTGCTGGTACCATGGTTAAGTTGCCACTGAACATCATTCATCAAATCAACTCTATATTGATTTGTTGCTGATAAATATGGATGTGTATTTTGTAATAAAAATGTTAAAAAGTTCAATAACATAACAAATTATGTCATACAGATATATGACAAATACCTATGAAATTATTAGGATAGAACTAGTATGCAAAAAGCAATGTTGGATTGAAATAGCCTATTTTAATTGGATCACTGACCTCAATTTTTAGATTTTGGTATATATAATAGGAAATGGTCTTATATGTAGCATTTATTATTATATATCCACCTGTATGGATATGAGTGATACATACATATTCATATCATACATACATGGTAGAAATATTATTGCAAGTGTTAACCAAAAAAAGTATGTTAACAAAAAAATCTCCACATGGCCAAATAACATAGGTGAGGAAACATTTTAACAGTTAGTATAATTTGGATTTTCTCTCAAATTCTTTTATTTAAAATACTTACATTTTAATGGATTCTGACAGTGACAGTGACCTGAAATCATGGACTGGTCACTGAAACATTTGTATTATTATATGGAGATGATGTTGTTTTAAAAACCCAGGTGCTATCATATTACACACATTTCTTTTTTAAAAAAAGTTTTTAATTTTTTAAATTCATTTTTTTATGTATACTTTTGAAATACAAAACATACATGGAGTATAACTTATCCTAATTAGGATCCTGTTCTTGTGATTGTACATGATGTGGAGTTTCACTGGTTGTTTGTTCATATATGAACATAGCATTTCTTTAAATAGTTACAGTGAAATTTTTTTTCCACCAGAATATTTGTGTATAATTCAGCCAGGTGAACAGAGATTTTGTTCGTATAAAATATTCACAGGGTATAATTGCTTTTGCTTTGAATTTTTAATCTTTGATTTATAGGGATTGTCATCGTACACAGTATGTGTATATATATGTAGTTTTTTATACATGCATTTACATACTTATTTCTGTATGTTTACATAAAACACCATTTATTAAGTCATAGGATAGAAACATTATTAAGTGCTGTAGGAAATGGTATGACTTGTAGATTATTAAATAGATAAATGCTATTTTGCATACAGATCACAGATATGATTAACTGCTACATAAGGGCAGAAACACTTTGTTTTGGTAAAATGGAATGGAGAGGCCATGTTAATTTGAGACTTATTTAAGGGAAAGTACATTATTCATTTGTATATGTAAGATATATTTAATTAATTAATTAGTTTGATTACCAGTGATTGCACTCAGGGGCATTAACTACTGAGCCACATCCAGCCCTATTTTGTGTTTTACTTAGAGACAGGGTCTCACTGAGTTGCTTAGCACCTTGCTTTTGCTGAAGCTGGCTTTGAACTCACGATCCTCCCATCTCAGCCTCTGGAACCACTGGTGTTACAGGCCTGCTCCACTGCACCTGGCCTAAATGTTATTTTTAAGATACTTTGGACTTGTAAATTCGGTTGTTCATATTTTTATAGGCAAGAATTCTATCACTAAACTTGTATTCCAATATTCAGTTATATTTTTGGAAATAACATTTTCACTGAAAAGTTAAAGGATAGAATTATTGGTTTTTCATTCCTTTTTGGGTTCTTGAAGTTGTTTTTTAATTAGAAGCACTACTATTTATATTTGTAAATTATGCAAATTTATATAATTTTTCTTACACCAATCTATTGTTGGTGTTTGGATGAGGTTTATATGACTGCTAGTTATGTACATATTCACATGCTGTCTACCTTTTGTATAAAATATAGGATAGCAAGGATTTTTGGTTAATTGAAAAAATTCAAAGACCCAAGCTTCCGTTTAGTAGGATTTTTAGACAGATACCTGTATGTAGTTTATCTGTTTTAAAACATGTTTCAAGAAATCTATGACTTCTGAAATCCTTCCTGCAATTAAGTCCTCCATATACATGTTATGAATCATTATTTGTGATCAGAATCATCATTTTGTGAATTGATTTATTCCCTCTGTACTTTAGTTTTTTTGCCTTATTTTTTTCTGAGGAGGCATGAGTACACTCTGTGTTGAGCTAGAGTATCACATCTGTGTTTGTTGATATGTTTGTGTATGAATGTAGGTATGTGGGTATGTGTCTACATATAAAAATATAAATTTATACATTTTGAACATTTTCCCACATAATGGCATTACTGATACATATACATTTTGAAAAATAGTCTTTTTATTAATATATGCATGCATTTTTGTACATATTAAAATTTATTGTTGGAAGTATGTGGAAAAGGATGGATTTTTTATGACCATATCTTTAAGGTAGAATCCTTTTGCTTACATCTATTTTTTGTTTTGGTAGAGATGGTCAACATTTATATATTGCAACCCTTACTTGTTAAACTTTTTAACTAAATGAAATGTTATAACTAGTTATAACTGATTTTGATAGCACTAGGTGGGTAGCTCTGGGGTTTATTAAATATCTATGTTTGTAATAGTTGCTCTATACTATTTCAGCTTTTTTAGATGCATGTGAGTTGATGAGAAGTGGAAAGAGAGAAAACATTTTTCTTTTAATGGTAAAGTATTATTTCACCTTTTGGGAAAACTTGAATATATTTCTGTGATTATACAAATCACTTGTACATTGCATTAACAAGCCTCTGCTTGCATGTTATTAGTACATATACTGTCATGTTAGAGAAGATAGCAATATTTTACCACATGTATTTGCAAGTAAAATTAGATTATGATCCTTGCAGGGTATCCATTTTAAGTAAATATAATGTGTCTATGTAACAGATAGCTATATCTTATTTTGTTTAACTTAGGTTCATGATACAATTCATTTTTCTTACATGTTTTACAGTATTTCTAAATTACATTGTTCTTGTATTTACTACATGGCAAAAAACACAATTTTATAAATAATGAGTAAATGAAATATTTATTTTCAAACATGTTGTATTTCTAGGTGTCTCAAGAGTCTCACAAAGTATGAATTTTTAAAATGTATTGTAAATTTATTAGTATTTTAGTCATATGTGGTTAATGTGGCTGTTAAGTTGGTCATTCATAATTAGCTCTTGGAGCTAGAAAATTATCATATATTAATCTGGGTGTTAGAAATAGAAAATAATAAAATAGGAAGACACTATGCAACTAACCCCACTTCCATGGAAGTACAGATTGCCATATTTAAAATTGGATCGTTAAAAATATTTAAATAAAATGACAGATAAATCCAGTTGGCCATTCTGGATGTTCCAAACTTTTTCTTTGCTATCAACATTCAAGATTGAAATGATTAAAGAGATTTTGTACTACCTCTTGGAACTATACAGTGTTCTGTATGTGTTCCCTTGGTTGCATGACAATATTCAAGACAACTTTGTAAATAGTAAAAAAACAAAATTTTAATTTTCAACATCTAGTTGTCCTTCTAGATGTATAGAGTCTCACACAAAGTATAATTTTGTAAATAAGTCATTGTAAAATATCATGGTTTCATTGTTTGCTGCAATTTTTTGCCAATGAAATACACAAAGTTGTGGGTTTCTTCAGGTCTATGCATTTTATCTATTTATAGACTTATGGGAAGGAAAAGGTTAAAAAGATGTGTATTTTAAACTTTGAGTTCTCATCAAAAGAAAAATAATACATTTTAACCATAGTTATTTGCTTGTGTTATATACTTAAAACCCCAAAACATAATTTCGTAGTTGTATTGCTACATTATAATAATATATTTTTATAATCATTGTAGGAAATGCCTTTTATAAGGATAATTTGCTTCTACCTCTTTGACTTAATATAGTATTATATGTACTTGAACTGCATGACAAAATTCAAGACAACTTTGTAAATAATGGTTACCCTTGTCATTTGAAAGTAACTAGTTTTGACAGATGACTGGAGTCTCAAGAAAGTATAAATCTGTAAATATTTCATTGTAAAGTTCCATAAAATGATTGCTGTAATTGCTGTTACAATCCATTGGGTAATTAATGCTAAGACTAACATTTCTCTGTCTTGGGAGACAACAATAGTTAATTGTGTCTGTATTTCCTTACTGATCGGGATTATTAGTGTTTGTGTGTATTATATATTTAAACAAACAATTACCCTGGTATACAGTTTTGTCTTCATGTAGCAAGTAGAAGCTATGAGAAGGGAATTCTAATTTAAAAAAAGGGACAAATTGAGAAGGAAAAGATTGATACAGTTATTGTTACCTTGCTATATTTATTCTCTGAAAATTTTTGCATATATATGCATTTAAAATCATGTTTTAGTCATATAGTTGGGATATTGTTCATTCCAGTGTATTAACTTTATTCTAATTTCTTTGCTTAGTGCTTTATATTTTATTTTATTTTACTTTAATTTTTATGTTTTTTCAGTGATGGGGATTGATCCCAGAGAATTGTGAATGATAAGCATGTGCTCTACTACTATCTCCCCAGACCCTTTATTTTACAAATGACGAAACTAGTATATTTTAAGCTTGCATGTATTTCAAGAATCCCATTTTTTATTATGTCTAACTAAATGGTAATTTTATAGTAAATACTAAGCTCTATAACTTTGATTTCCAAATCTGTTTTCATGTTTGTACATCTTTGTGAGAACAAAAAGCGATTATGAATAGTTTGGTTTCTCTGACAGTTTTTTGAAATTTTCTTGTGATACATACATATA
Source organism: Sciurus vulgaris (assembly GCF_902686455.1). Classification (NCBI taxonomy): domain Eukaryota; kingdom Metazoa; phylum Chordata; class Mammalia; order Rodentia; family Sciuridae; genus Sciurus; species Sciurus vulgaris. The sequence continues at coordinate 129,603,237 of NC_136462.1, read as the reverse complement.
TAATTCATGTATGTGATAATCAGAGGCAAGTCATGTGTTACCTGTTATAAAATAGGGTTATTTTTATAAGAATTCTGATGTTGACCAAAGTATAGATCCTTACTTTTTGAATAGAATTTGGTATAGATCGTCAAATCCTGGGAGTAAATAAAATATTTTAAATGTAATGATTGACTATTCCAATGCTCAAATATTTGCCAGAAAGAAAATATTCTGTTTAATCTTAAAAACATAATGTAAACAACTGAAATATCAGTCAGTGAAAGAAAGATCGTACTTATAGCTTATTCAATATGAATGTAACTTTTGCACTGAGATGTTTCAATATTGAAGTATGTTTTGCAATGTTTTGAATTGAACAGGCATCAAATAATTGCTTGCTTATAGATTTGTATGCCTATGCCTCGTTATTCTAGCTGAAATATTAATGGTTAACTATAAAATGTTTATTACACTTTGGTAATGACATTCTTATAGTGAGGTAATATTTCTCATTGTTAAAATGCTATTTCATCATTCTGTTTGAAATTTTTTTATATGTGACAAAAATCAAGATGCGTACATCTTCGTAAATTGCTACTTGAAAAAAATCTAAAATGAACATGTCTAATGAAAATAGAAAAATTGTCCGGAAGAATATGGTAGAACCTTAATAGTCCCCTGTAGAGATAAGAGAATAGAAGGACTTTTTTTTTTTTTGACCTCTTTTAATTTTTATAGAGGTATAAAAAAATGAACAATTAAAAAACAAGGAAATGTTAAAGAGACAATTAGTTTGTACCTATTTTCATTCTTGCCTCTTACCATCGTTGGAGCATTGGGTTGTCATATCCAACTTTGTATTCCTAGAGGCCCTTGTGAATGATTTTTTTCAATGATTTCAAGAAGAATATGCAACTTAAGACAATAAATAGTATTGGATTATCCAAGAAAAGAAGGAAGAAGATGGAATTTTAGGTAGGTACCAAGCAATTATATTTTGATTAACACATGAGGAAAAAAAAGCATAACTAAAAATTTCTATGAAGTGAGTAAATTTTAATAACAAGGTCATACTTGTGGGTACTAACTAGATAAAGATGTTGTAGGAGATGTTGCGATTGGTATAAGTAGAAAGTTATGCTAAGCACTTACTTTACCACAACATTTTCAGCCCCCCTTTTTAATTGTGATGTGAATGAAGAATATATTGTTTGCTTTCTTTTACTATGGTTCCTTCTTTCTGAAGGATTTCAAGTAACTTTTTAGGATTTTATAAACCACGCAAAATTAGCAGGGAAAATATTTGAATATTTTCATCATTTATGCTAACCATGTTGGCTAAAATGGAAAGTGTTTTAATTATGTTTGCTTATTGAATATGCCTTATCAACACAGTGTTACTCTATATGTTCTTATGCTTGGTTTGTATTTAACCATTGCTCATTTGGATACTGTATTTTTCAGGTGTTTGTGATGAAAGACTGTTGAGGGTAACCTGAGTACAGCTGATGAACTCATGTGGAATTATTTTTCTTTGGAGTCCTTAATTTATAGGTCTTAACTGCAAATCACAGGTAAGAGAATTTTGGTGCCATTTTGGTGTGAGACATTACCTAAACTCAGGAAACTAGTACTGGTGTAGACATTGTCCTTTGGAATTTTGGGACGTGTAATATTAGTAAACATATTTGTCCTTTTTATTTTTTTGCAGTTTGGGAGGATTGAATACAAGGCTTTATGTATCTTAGGCAAACACTCTACCACTGACTACTTCAATAGCCCTGAATTAGTTTTTCAAGAGGTAGGTTGCCTTAGTGAAGGTGTGGTGTGTGTGCACACAATGTACCCATTTGTTTATTTTACTTCCTTATGACCAACCATTATAACATAACTAATGAAGTGAAGAAAATGACCAAATGCCTAATTAAGAAATTGACAATGTATTTGTTTTCACAAATAACAATGCTGTGATAAAAGGACAATTTTATGGAAACCACCATAATTGCTGATAATTGAAAAGTAGTAAGTCATGACTAATGTTAAAGTTAACTCAACTACAGGGTTGATTAATGAGACAGTGTTTGTGTTAACTGACATTTCTAAAAATATTAAACATGCATATCAATTAGCCTACTACCTTAGCAGTTTCATTAGAGTTATATGCTTAAATTGTTTCATTTTCCTTGTTAACAGATGATAATTTCAAGCAGGAAAACTTCTGTCATCTTTGGTTTTAATCCTGTGAATGATAGGTACCATCAGTGAAAGATCTGTTGAAATAGTTTGATTCACGTGTTCTTCATTTCTATCTCTCTGGAGTACTCCCTTTCGGTATGATTATAAGTCCCATTCAGTGTTCATTTGGTGGGGAGTGGGGTGCTTTAGTGATAGAAGTTTATTGATATAGCCTATTTTCCTTAAGTTTAATGACTCTTTGATGTTAACTCGTTTGCATTGGCATCTGTTCAGGTTGAATATTGCTGTGCAACAAATAATCCTGAAACAGTTTTACACAGTAACAACCATTGTGTTGTGGGTCAACATTTTTAACATTGTCCAGAATGATTTATGAGTTATAGTCTCTTCATAGCTCCATCATAGCCTATATATTTTTAATGTTGTTGATATTTTTTCTCCTGATATTGGCTGCTCTTCTTTAATTTTAAGGCATACTTATTTTTTTGTGTATAAATGCATGTATAGTTAATGTATCTTATCTTTATAATTCTGTATATAAATGATTACCTTGAGATGCAAGCAACCAAATGCACACACAACATGAAGATTATCAGATTCAGAGGATCAGTTAATGAGTTACAAAAAGAAGGCTAATATCTGATCTCCTTATTGTTAGAAATTCTGATAGGAATTTTTCATAATAGAATGAATGCTGAACTTTATAACCCTAGCTGATGATACTAAGTTTGCTCCTAAATTTATCTCTTTTTTTCTATTTGCCCTTTCAGGTGATTACTGAAAAGGAACTTATGCCATTATTTCTACCACCTTCTTCATCAAAACTAAAATATTTCCTGCATAATGAATGGAGACTTGTTACTTAATGTGTGTTGCAATGGCCACTCAGAAGAATTGGACTTAGAAAGCTCATTTATGAAATGAGACCTAAAATTTAGCCCAGAACACTCTATTACCTAGTAATATTAATTGTTTTTCTTGTTGATGTTGGACTTTATCTCAGGAAGTGCAATGGAAGAAACATTTGTGTCCAGAGAAGTTTAGAATGGTGGAATTTCAAGGGCTTCATCTCATTGTTTCCATAAGTATGAAGTGCATGCAATTATAATTATCACTTACGACAGGATAATTTGAACCTGACTTTAAAATATTAAAGGTTGTAGAATCTTGTGAAGCAGTTTTCTTTTCTTTCCCTCCTTTGGTACTGAGAAATATGACCCCAGTGTTCTTTTTTTTTTTTTTTTTCAGATGTTGATTGACCTTTATTTTATTCATTTATTTATATGTGGTGCTGAGACTCAAACTCAATTCTTCACACATGCGAGGCAAGCATTGTACCACTGAGCCACAACCCCAGGCAACCCCAGAGTTCTTTACCAGTAGGCTTCATCCCCAGTCCTTATTATTTTGAGACAAGGTCTTGCTTAGTTGCTGAGGGCATTGCTAAATTGCTGAGACTGACCTTACTTAAACTTGCATCCTCCTGCCTCAGCCTTCGAATCTCTGGGATTACAGGGACACACCACTATGCCCAGCTAATACTTTTGTTTGTTAAATTTCTTTCTTCTTCTAATTTTGAACCCTAATATTATCTGCTATTAAATGGAGTCTTCTCATCCTTAGGATGTTTTTTTCATTATTAATTTTATTAGCTATTTTCTATGTATATGTATATTTTTATTTATTTTCTATAAGGTAAACATCCTTATATATAAATTTGAATTTTTCAGCTACTTTGGAATAATTTCTGTGGACTGGAATTGCTGGGGGAAAGTATATGCAAAATCTACAATTGAGTAAAATTTCCTCCTAATTGGAGTAAGTTCTTCCATTGTTTGATCAGCGTTCCCCATTTTCTAATACTGTACAAACGTTAGATATCAGTATTAATCACTGATAAAATGTCTTAAAAAGAAAATGCTTTCTTTTTCTGTTAAACTAGATCATCTTCATATCACGTTAGTATTCATTTGTGTTATTTCATGTTCTTATTTATTATCATTTCCCTGTAATGATGGTCTTTATGTTACTGTTTCATAAGAACTCATTTATACTTATGTTAATATTATGTCATATATTGTAATATGTATATGTAACGTATATATGTGTATATGTGTGTTTTTCCATTTTCTTTACTGTGGTGTTTTATTTTTTGGTTGTATACAAATTATGTGTTGAAATATAATCATGTTTTATTGCCTCTGTGTTTTGTGTTTTTCTTTACAAACATGTTTACCTTAGTAGCATACATTTATTTTCATTGTCTTTTTATTTTTCCATCAAATACTTTTGTCAGTTCATTTCTTTGTCTATTAATCATTACTATGTTGTTAATGTATTAAATATTCAAATTAGTTACCTTGACTTCTACTGTTAGTTCTTCTAAGTTCTGTCACAATCATAGAAAATTGCTATGTTAATTAGCTGTATATTTGTTCGTTTGCCACATCTTCTATTGACGGTTCATTTACTAATGATTTGTACTCTCTTACTTATTCCATTCAGTTCTCATTTCTCTTCTTTTTCAGAATTTTCCCTGTCTGTACTTGCATTTTTTCTCAGTTGATGCTTACAATTACTTTGCAAGTTGGAAAAATGCAGTTTTAAATTCACTTGCACCAAATTTAATAGATTAATTACAGAATAGATCACTTTAAAATTGAGTCTTCCTTATCCAACTTCAAGGTATGTCTTTCTATTTCTAATCAGATCATTGTATTGGGATACTGCCAGTACAGTTGAACAATTGTTTTATTCCTATAATATTTCATAAGTTTTGTTCATTGTAGTGATTGGGATCAGTTGTTCAATTTATTTTCTTATTTTGTATCCTATGTAATAGTGTTCTTTGCATAATTTATAATTTTTATTAATCTTGATTAAATACTCTGAGAAGTTCTTCTAGAGTACATAAAACTAGAATGTAGAATTGATTATTTGGCCATTAACATTAATCTTTTTGGTTTGAGGTTACTTAGGTTTTTACTGGTAATTTCATAAAACTTCTAATGAATTTTTACAGAATTTAGTGGCAGATTTAATTAGTTTATGTTATAGCTATTTATTATTGATTAGGGTAAAATTTAAATTTTTAAACATTTGAGCATTCTTTCACCCTGGGAATAAAATTAATTTGTTATAAAATATTATACTTCCCTTTATGTTAAAATTTTATGTTGAATTTTTGAAATGATATTTGCAAGCAATAAGTTTTTTATTTCTTCTATTTTTGTCAGATCATTAGTGTTTTAATGGCTCTGAGACCAGTTTAAGATTGGAAAGAATTAAATACATGCATAACTTCTTTAAAATGCTTTTAATTTGAGATAATTGTTGGAGTTAAAATATGTTAAAATAGTACTACATAGTAATTTTATATTTGCCCCCACCTTTCTTATATTATTTAGTTCTCTAAATCAGGGCATTATCATTGATATAATGATGTTAACTGATTCACATACCTCATTCATATTTGTGTTGTTAGCGTCAATGACATTTTACTGGTCTGTGATTGAAAATTTGTTCCTACGTTGTATAGAGTTGTCCTGTGCCTCCTGTTTTGGTCATTTGTCCATTTTTTTATTTTAATGATCTTTATTCTTAGAGCATTCTACAAAATATCTGACTATTTACTCTCCCTTTCTGTGGGTTTGTCTAATCTTTGTGATTGAGATAGAGGTTATTTGGGGGAAAGAATGCTAGAGAAATGGCTTTATGCTGTTATCATGTCATTGCAAAAGGGGAATATATTATTGATCTTGTTGCTGGTGATGTGACTTTATTTGTGTTATAATTAATATTTCTTAAAGCTGATACTGCAAATATTATTCCACATAACATTTGTATCTACTAACGTAATACATTGGTCTTTCTTGCTTGCAACTGTTACTATTTAGGTGTTAGATGTAATTTAGAAAAATTGTTGTGTTTTATTAAGTGCAGTTTTTTGTTCGTTTTTAGATAGTGGGGATTAAACAGAGGACCTTGCCTGTGCTAGGGGATTGCTCTAACACTATGCTGCTTCCCTGGTGCCCCCTTTGAAATTTTTGTTTGATTTAGAAAAAAATTTTTTAAGTTGTTGATGGACCTTTATTTTATTCATTTATTTATATGTGATGCCAAGACTCAAACCCAGTGCCTCACACATGCTAGGCAAGTGCTCTACCACTTAGCGACAACCCCAACATCTTTATTTGAATTTTGAGACAGGATCTCTAGATTGCCTAAGTTGGGCTTCAAACTCTACTTATTTATTCTATTTAGTTGTTATACAGTACCAGGATATACCCAGGCTTCAAACTTTCAATTTTCTTTCCTCACCTTTCCAAGTAGCTGGGATTAGGGACAAATGTAATTAATGCATTTGAACTATAGTTAAGAGCTTTATAGAAATTGTTAAAATATTGAAGTTTAAGTGTATTTTACTATAATAAAATACAGTGTGTGTGGGGAGAGTCAGTGTCAGGCCACAGATGGATATCTCCTTACTGCCACCAAGCCCAGGTGCAATTGGAATTTTATATTGTAAAAAAGTATGAAAAGAGTTCTTCTTTATCTTCCGCTTATTTGTTTTATCAATAGGGATTCATGGAAATTTGCTTTTTTCTATGGATGAAACTAATCAGTGTGATTTTTATATTTACTGATATTGTCCCAAATTTTGCTATTTAGTATTCTTATGTTAGTTCTTATTTTCTGACCAGACCTTAGTCTTTCTTATTAATCTAGTCTTTCTTATTAATACTCATTTAAATTTTCTGGACACAACAATGTAAAATTTCAAAATTTTTTTTCTTACCCTGGTGATACCAGCTTTTTTCCTTTGGATATATGGTTTATTATGGGAATTGGTATATGAGAAGCAAGAAATGGGTGCCAAGAATGTTCATTTCTATTTGTTACTATTTCTTACAAGCTAGTCTAAGAAATGGTGTGGACTTATGTGTATTTACTGGAATTGCCCTTGTCCATAATTTTTATTCTAGCAAACTACTAATTGATAAATAGGTTTTGTATAATATTACCATATTAACTAATTTTAGATTTTTTATTGAATATGTAATTAATAGAATATATAGGTGATATGCAAATACATTTCAACTATACAGAATATAACAAGAAACAATCTTATAAATATATTACATTTGTTTGGAAAAGCTCCTATTCTTCAATGTGTAGATAGCTCTGTATGTGTTACCAAGGTACAGTATGATCTTGGTACAGATTTCTTTATCATTATTATAGATACTTTCCCTTTGATTTTTGTCCTGGCCTTAATTTCTTAATTTCTTTTGGCTTCATTGTACAGTATAATGTCTTATGATACTTTCAATTTTCCATATGCTAATAGGATTTCTTGAAATTGGTCCAGTAGAGACTGATAATGGTCTTTGATTTCTTTTTCCCCCCGTTTATTGACAAATTGCCAACTAACTTCTGGTATTATTTTGTTATTTTTTTCTGAATTTTATTATATCCCAAGTTTGGGAGACATTTCTCTTATTTATACATGATCATCATAGTGTTTGCTAAATGTCACTAAATTAATAATTTTTTTGTTGGGGAGACTAGAGATTGAACCCAGCGTCATTTTTTAACCTCTGAGCCACATCTCCAGCCCTTTTAAAATATTTTTATTTAGAGACGGTCTTGCTAAGTTGCTTAGGGCTTCGATAAGTTGCTGAGGCTTACTTTGAACTCATGATCCTCCTATTTCAGTCTCCTGTGCCATTGTGATTACACATGTGCACCACTGTGCCAGGCTAAATCAACAATTTTTTATGGTGTAATACAGAGGTAATATCTCTACTGAATTTTAAAAACAGTTTTTGTGTTAAAATTGGCACCTCAAAAATATATTGTATTTCGTATGGTTCGTTAATGTGTTTCTTTGAATTTGTAACAACCCTTTTGTTGTTGTGCTGGGAATCAAACTCAGGTCCTCAGGCATGCAAGATAGATCACTGAGCTATATCCCCAGGTACATCTTTTGCATTCTAATATTTTCTTATTATGGTTTTTAGAGCAAATCAAGTTATTTTCCCTGTGAAAGTTTTATATTTGAACATTTTAGGTTTGGTTGTTTTCACTCCTGTAGAAGTGTTCATTATTTAATTTCTTTAGTAATTATAAATAAATGCTATGTGTAAATGGTTTTATCAAACCGAATCATCTATCATTTACTATATAAACATATCACAGTTTATTCATTTATTATGAATGCTGTAACATTTATTTTTTCTTTCTGTGATGTTGAGACTTATGAAGTTATATCATTTTTTATTTTCAGTAATGAAGGTATAATCCAGTGGTGCTTTACCACTGAACTACATCCACTTAATTATTTTTTATTTTGAGACAGGGTCTCACTAATTTGCTGAACTTCTCTCTGAGTTACTGAGGGTCTTGCTAAATTGCTGAGGCTAATTTTGAACTTGGGATCCTCCTACCTCAACTTTCCAAGTTGCTGGGATTATAGGTGTGTACCAGCATGCCTCACCTGTCATTTCTTTCATACATAATTAATTATGTCTTCAGATGAGTGTGGAGGCTATTAACTGGAAGTTGAAGTGGGAGGTTCATGGAAGTCCAGGAATTCAAGACCATTTTGGGCAACACAGCAAGTAACTATCTCAAACATAAACAACAACAACAAAAATAAAAATATATAAAAATCCTGACCTATTTGTATTTCATTAGTTGGTGTATTTGTTCTGAATGTCAACAGATTTTCCATTTAAATAATAACTTTGTCCTTCAGCTGTTTTAAATTCTAATTCCAAAAGAACTGCAAGGATATTTGAGTTCTGTTGTTAGCTTACTAATGCTTATAATTATGAGCCAGTGTATTCATGGAGACACAAAATAGGATAAAAGGGGTAATGTACATTTTAATTTTTCTGGTTCTTATGTATTCAAATATGTTTATGCAATTGGTTTATATGGTGTATAATTTGGGTATGTTCTTTTAGTCTTTAAAAAATTCACTGTGTGAGTGTATGTGTGTGTGTATAACACTAAACAATAATTTACCTTTTTATGTGTTTCCTCTTTTACAAAAATGTCTTGTTTCCATTTGTTAACTATACCGAGTTTTGGTACATTGTTTTGGGAGATGCACAATATTTTTCTCTAGGTTAAATCTTACATAGTTGTGAAGACATTTTAACTTTTAAACAGTGTTATTTTTACCATTTCCTCTGAATGTTGACAAAAACATGTACTATCTCATTTACTTTTTTTTTAGTTTCTAGGTTTTTATTTTTTAATTTATTTTTATTTTTTATTTTTTAATTTGTTATGATTAGTTATACACGACAGTAGAATGCATTTTGACACATTATATACAAATGGAGAACTTCCTTTGGCTGAGCATGGTGTAGAGTCACACTGGTAGTGTAATTATACATGTATATATGGTAATAATGCCTGTCTCATTCCACCATGCCTTCATCCTCCTTTCCCCTCATTCCCCTCTGCAAAATCCAAAATTCCTTCATTCTTACCCACCACACCCATTAGGATTAGCATCCACTTACCAGAGAAAACATTCGGCCTTTGGTGTTTTGGGTTTGGCTTATTGCATTTAGCATGATAACTCTAGTTCCATCCATTTACCTGCAAATGCCATAATTTCATTCTTCTGTAAGGGTGAGTAATATTCTCTTGTCTATATGTACCTTTATCCATTCTTCTGTAAAAGGGCATCTAGGTTGATTTCATATTTTAGCTATTGTGAATTGAGCTGCTATATACATTGATGTGGCTATATCATGTAGTATCCTGATTTTGAGTCCTTTGGTATAAACCTATGAGTGGAATAGCTGGGTCAAATGGTGACCCCTATTCCAAATTTTCTGAGGAATCTCCATACTGCTTTCCAAAGTGGTTGCACCAATTTGTAGTCCCACCAGCAATATGTGAGTGTACCTTTCCCCTGCATCCTTACTAACACTTTTTCTTGTATTCTTTTTTTTTTTTTTTATTGTAAACAAATGGGATACATGTTGTTTCTCTGTTTGTACATGGCGTAAAGGCATACCATTTGTGTAATCATAAATTTACATAGAGCAATGTTGTTTGATTCATTCTGTTATTTTTTCCCTTCCCCCCACCCCTCTTTACCCTCTATACAGTAGTTCCTTCCTCCATACTTGCCCCCCTCCCTAACCCTAACTCTTCCCTCCCCCTAACCCTTCCCTCCCCCCCATTATGTGTCATCCTCCACTTATCAGCGGTATCCTTCGTCCTTTGGATTTTTGAGATCGGCCTATCTCACTTAGCATGATATTCTCCAATTTCATCCATTTGCCTGCAAATGTCATAATTTTATCATTCTTTATGGCTGAGTAATATTCCATTGTATATATATACCACAGTTTCTTTATCCACTCATCAATTGAAGGGCATCTAGGTTGGTTCCACAGTCTGGCTATTGTGAATTGAGCAGCTATGAACATTGATGTGGCTGTATCTCTGTAGTATGCAGATTTTAAGTCCTTTGGGTATAGGCCAAGGAGTGGGATAGCTGGGTCAAATGGTGGTTCCATTCCAAGATTTCTAAGGAATCTCCACACTGCTTTCCAGAGTGGCTGCACTAATTTGCAGCCCCACCAGCAGTGTATGAGTGTACCTTTCTCCCCACATCCTCGCCAACACCTGTTGTTGCTCGTATTCTTGATAATCGCCATTCTAATTGGGGTGAGATGGAATCTTAGGGTGGTTTTGATTTGCATTTCTCTTATTACTAGAGATGTTGAACATTTTTCCATATGTTTGTTGATTGCTTGTAGATCTTCTTCTGTGAAGTGTCTATTCATTTCCTTAGCCCATTTGTCGACAGGATTATTTGAATTCTTGGAGTAGAGTTTTTTGAGTTCTTTATAGATTCTGGAGATTAGTGCTCTATCTGAAGTATGATTGGCAAAGATGTTCTCCCACTCTGTAGGCTCTTTCTTCGCATTGCTGATAGTTTCCTTTGCTGAGAGAAAGCTTTTTAGTTTGAATCTGTCCCAGTGGTTGATTCTAGCTTTTATTTCTTGTGCTATGGGAGTCCTGTTAAGGAAGTCTGGTCCTAGACCAACAAGGTGAAGATTTGGACCTACTTTTTCTTCTATAATCTGCAGGGTCTCTGGTCTGATTCCGAGGTCCTTAATCCATTTTGAGTTTAGTTTCGTGCATGGTGAGAGATATGGGTTTAGTTTCATTCTGTTGCATATGGATTTCCAATTCTCCCAGCACCATTTGTTGAAGAGGCTATCTTTTCTCCATTGCATATTTTTGGCCCCTTTGTCTAGTATGAGAAAATTGTATTTATTTGGGTTTGTGTCCGTGTCCTCTATTCTGTACCATTGATCTACCTTTCTATTTTGGTACCAATACCATGCCGTTTTTGTTACTATTGCTTTGTAGTAGAGTTGAAGATCTGGTATTGCAATACCCCCTGTTTCACTCTTCCTGCTGAGGATTGCTTTAGCTATTCTGGGTTTCTTATTCTTCCAGATGAATTTCATGATTGCTTGCTCTATTTCTGTAAGGTACGTCATTGGGATTTTAATTGGAATTGCATTGAATTTGTATAGCACTTTAGGTAGTATGGCCATTTTGACAATATTAATTCTTCCTATCCAAGAACATGGAAGATCTTTCCATCTTCTAAGGTGTTCTTTAATTTCTTTCTTTAGTGTTGTATAGTTCTCATTGTAGAGGTCTTTCACCTCTTTTGTGAGATTGATTCCCAAGTATTTTATTTTTTTCGAGGCTATTGTGAATGGGGTAGTTTTCTTAATTTCTCTTTCTGAAGATTCATCACTTATGTATAAAAATGCGTTGGATTTATGGGCATTGATCTTGTAACCTGCTACTTTACTGAAATCACTTATGAGTTCTAAGAGTTTTCTGGTGGAATTTCCAGATTCCTCTAAATATATAATCATGTCATCAGCGAACAGGGATAGTTTGAGTTCTTCTTTTCCAATTCGTATCCCTTTAATTTCTTTGGTTTGTCTAATTGCTCTGGCCAGAGTCTCAAGAACGATGTTGAATAGAAGTGGTGAAAGAGGGCATCCCTGCCTTGTTCCAGTTTTTAGGGGGAATGCTTTCAGTTTTTCACCATTTAGAATGATATTAGCCATGGGCTTAGCATAAATGGCCTTTACAATGTTAAGGAATGTTCCCACTATCCCTATTTTTTCTAGTGTTTTGAGCAAGAAGGGGTGCTGTATTTTATCAAATGCTTTTTCTGCATCTATTGAAATAATCATGTGATTCTTGACTTTAAGTCTATTAATATGGTGAATTACGTTTATTGATTTCCTGATGTTGAACCAACCTTGCATCCCTGGGATGAAACCCACTTGATCATGGTGCACTATCTTTTTAATATGTTTTTGTATGCGATTTGCTAAAATTTTGTTGAGAATTTTTGCGTCGATGTTCATTAAGGATATTGGTCTGAAATTTTCTTTCCTTGATGAGTCTCTGTCTGGTTTAGGTATCAGTGTGATATTGGCTTCATAGAATGAGTTTGGGAGGGTTCCCTCCTCTTCTATTTTATGGAATACTTTGAGAAGTATTGGAATGAGCTCTTCCTTAAAGGTTTTGTAGAACTCAGAACCCATCTGGTCCCGGACTTTTCTTTGTTGGTAGGCTTTTGATGACTTCTTCTATTTCAGTACTTGAAATTGGTCTATTTAAATTGTTTATGTCCTCCTCATTCAGTTTAGGCAATTCATATGTCTCTAGAAACCTGTTGATGTCTTCGAAATTTTCTATTTTGTTGGAGTATAGATTTTCAAAATAGCTTCTAATTATGTTTTGTATTTCAATCCTGTCTGTTGTGATATTTCCTTGTTCATTCCGAATTTTAGTGATTTGGGTTTTCTCTCGTCTTCTCTTTGTTAGTGTGGCTAAAGGTTTATCAATTTTGTTTATTTTTTCAAAGAACCAACTATTTATTTTGTCATTTTTTTGTATTGTTTCTTTTGTTTCAATTTCGTTGATTTCAGCTCTGAGTTTAACTATTTCCTGTCTTCTACTACTTTTGGTGCTGGTCTGTTCTTCTTTTTCTAGGGCTTTGAGCTGTAGTGTTAGGTTGTTTATTTGTTGAGTTTTACTTCTTTTATTAAATGCACTCCATGAAATAAATTTCCCTCTAAGTACTGCTTTCATAGTGTCCCAGAGATTTTGATATGATGTTTCTTTGTTCTCATTTACCTCTAAGAATTTTTTAATTTCCTTCCTAATATCTTCTGTTATCCATTCATCATATAATAGCATATTGTTTAATCTCCAGATGTTGGAATAGTTTCTGTGTTTTACTCTTTCATTTATTTCTAACTTCAATCCATTATGATCTGATAGAATACATGCTAGTGTCTCTATCTTCTTGTATTTGCTAACATTAGCTTTGTGGCATAATATATGGTCTATTTTAGAGAAGGATCCATGTGCTGCTGAGAAGAAAGTGTATTCACTCTTGGTTGGATGGTATATTCTATAAATGTCCGTTAAGTCTAAATTATTGATTGTGTTATTGAGATCTATGGTTTCTTTGTTCAATTTTTGTCTGGAAGATCTGTCCAGTGGTGAGAGCGGCGTGTTAAAATCACCTAGTATTATTGTGTTGTGGTCTATTTGGTTTCTGAAATTGAGAAGGATTTGTTTGACATACATACATGAGCCACTGTTTGGGGCATAGATGTTTATGATTGTTATATCTTGCTGATTTATGCTTCCCTTAAGCAGTATGAAATGACCTTCTTTATCCCTTCTGACTAACTTTGGCTTGAAGTCCACATTATCGGAAATGAGGATGGATACTCCAGCTTTTTTGCTGAGTCCATGTGCGTGGTATGTTTTTCCCCATCCTTTCACCTTTAATCTATGGGTATCTTTTTCTATGAGGTGAGTCTCTTGCAGGCAACATATTGTTGGATCTTTCTTTTTAATCCAGTCTATGTCTTTTGATTGATGAATTCAGGCCATTAACATTCAGGGTTATTATAGAGAAATGATTTGGTTTCCCGGTCATTTGGTTCATTTTTAAAATTTTGTTTATTCATTTGTTTGACACAACTTGTTTCCTCCTTTATTTGACAATTCTTTTAGGATAATTCCTCCCTTTGCTGATTTGCTTCTTTGTTTTTCATCTCTTCCTCATGGAATATTTTGTTGAGAATGTTCTGTAATGCTGGCTTTCTTTTTGTAAATTCTTTTAGCTTTTGTTTATCATGGAAGGATTTTATTTCATCGTCAAATTTGAAGGTAAGTTTTGCTGGGTATAAGATTCTTGGTTGGCATCCATTTTCTTTCAGGGCTTGAAAAATGTTGTTCCAGGCCCTTCTAGCTTTTAGGGTCTGGATTGAAAAATCTGCTGATATCCGTATTGGTTTCCCCCTGAATGTAATTTGGTTCTTTTCTCTCACAGCCTTTAAAATTCTGTCTTTATTTTGTATGTTAGGTATTTTCATTATAATGTGACGTTGGTGTGGGTCTGTTGTAATTTTGTGTATTTGGAGTCCTATAAGCCTCTTGAACTTGATTTTCCATTTCATTCTTCAGATTTGGGAAATTTTCTGATATTATTTCATTGAATAAATTGTTCATTCCTTTGGCTTGTTTCTCTAGGCCTTCCTCAATCCCAATAATTCTTAAATTTGGCCTTTTCATGATATCCCATAGTTCTTGTAGATTCTGTTCATGATTTCTTACCATCTTCTCTGTTTGTTCAACTTTGTTTTCAAGGTTAAATATTTTTTCTTCAATGTCTGAGGTTCTGTCTTCCAGGTGTTCTATCCTATTGGATATGCTTTCTATGGAGTTCTTAATTTGGTTTATTGTTTCCTTCATGTCAAGGATTTCTGTTTGGTTTTTTTTCAATATCTCTAACTCTTTATTGAAATGATCTTTTGCTTCCTGTATTTGCTCTTTTAACTGTCGATTGGTGCGATCATTCAATGCTTGCATTTGCTCTTTCATCTCATCGTTTGCTTCTCTGATCATTTTAATTATGTACATTCTGAACTCCTTTTCTGTCATTTCTTCTGCCATGCTGTCATTGGGTTTTATTGATGTAACATCTAGATTTGTTTGCAGCATTTTCTTTCCTTGTTTTCTCATATTGTTCAGGTATCAGTGGACCGCTGAGATATTGCAGATTTCCTCTGTTGATTTACAATGTCCCTGAAGATTTCTATATATGTCCCCTCTTAGCCTTCAGTAGGCTGAAGTCTTGGAGGAAGTTGATAATGCGGTGCTCCACAAGGAAGCTGCCTCTCTAGGAGTGGTGGCCTTCAGGTGGGGTATATTCCCTGCTAGTGGGCAGAGGTGCCTCCACTTGTTGACCAATGGTCATCCAAAGGGGACCTAGGCTGTGGGCTGAGGCAAGGCCTGTTTGGGCTTGTGTCTCTGGTTTTACCATCCTTGTGGGGAAACCTCACCAGGCAGGGAAGACTCACCCAGTGGGGAGGTCTCGCTGGTCAGTTTCCTCCTAGAGGTTCCCCTCAATTTACAGCTACTGCCTGGGCTGGGCTGCCTTCCTCTGTAAAGTTTCCAGGGGTCCGGCCCTACCTCCTGGGCCTGGGAGCCTCACCCTTCGCAGATGAATCTCCTTAGGCTGCCCCTCCTCAGAGAATTTGCCCACAGGCCTGGAACCTTCGCTCCGCCCTAAGCCTGTCTCTGTGTGGCTCTTCCACCCAGAAGCCTCCTAGATCCTGGGACCCTGCTCTGCACCTAATCGCCTGGCTGTGTGGCCCCTCCTCTGAGCAGCCACCTGTGGCCCCGAACAATCGCTCTGAGTCCCAGAGACCCGCCTCAGGCCTCTTCCTCCAGACAGCTGCCCAGTATTCCGGTGCGGTCACTAGGAGTCCAAGAAACTCACTTCGTGCCTCCTCCTCCCACCAGCCACCCGTAGCCCGGGGCAATCAATCACTCCAAGTCGAAGTGACCCTCCCCGTTCCTCCTCCTTCTCCAGATAACCCCCCGGGTGTTCAGGAGCAGTCCCTCTGAGTGGCTCTGAATCCTCGTGACCCGCTGCACGGGTCCTCTGGGCAACCGCCCGGAGCTCAGGTGCGGCCACTCAAGACCAAGCGTCCCACCACGCTTCTCCTCCAGGCAGCCCCCCTGTGTTCAGGATGTGTCACTTTAAGACCAAACAACTCACCACTCGCCTTCTCCTCTGAGCAGCCGCCTGGAGCGCTAATGCAGTCACTGCGAGTCCAAAGGACCTGCCGCGCTCCTCCTCCTCCTTCTCCTACTCCTCCGGGCAGGTCCCGGCGTTCAGAAGTGGTCAGAGTCCAAACAGCTCGCCACGCAGCCCCTTCTCTGGCAACCGCCTGTAGCTCTGGTGTAGTCACCCGAATCCAAGCGGCCGCGCTCCTCTTCCTCCTCCTAGTCCTCAGGGCAGGCCCCGGTGTTCAGAAGCGTCGTTCTGATTCCAAACAGCTCGCCGCGCAGCTTCTCCTCTGGCAACCGCCTGTAGCTCTGGTGCAGTCTCTCCGAATCCAAGTGGCCACGCTCCTCTCCTCCTCCTCAGGGCAGGCCCCGGTGTCCTGAGTCCACACAGTTCTCCTCGCCACTCTTCCCCTGGGCAGCCGCCGGAGCCCCAGTGGTTGCTCCGAGTCCCAGCGCTGTGCCCAGCGGCCTCCTTTACGGCGCTCCCAGCTGTCCGAGTTCACAGCTCCAGCGGGGAGAGGGGCGTCTCCCGGCAGTTCTACTTCAGAAAGTTTCCTGCGTTCCGGGACCCCTGTCCCATCCGGGATGCCCCCCCAGGGGGTGAGAGTCACCCGGCTGCTTTGAGTTGGTCCCAAGCGTCTCAATATCTCCTCTTTTGAATCCTGAGTCCTGGAGCAACATGAAATGCAGCCACCCTCTAGGCCGCCATCTTGAAACCCCTCTTGTATTCTTGATAATTGCCATTCTGACTGGAGAGAGAGGAAATCATGGAGTAGTTTTGATTTGCATTTTGCTAATCACTAGAGAAGACAGCCTTTTTTAAAAATTCAGTCTGCCAATCTGTCTCTCTTGATGGATGAGTTTAGGCCATTAACATTCAGGGTTATTATTGAGATATGATTTGTATTCCTGGTCATTTTGGTTTTACTTTTGGTTTTTAACTTTGACTTAGTTTTTTCCTTTGACTTTTCCTTTAGTGTAGTTCATCCCTTGGCAGATTTTTGTTGTTTTTCATTTCTTCCTCATGGAATATTTTGCTGGATTGTTCTGTAGTGCAGGCTTTCTAGATGTGAATTATTTTAATTTTGGTTTATCATAGGAAGTTTTTATTGCATCTTCAAATCTGAAGCTTAGTTTTGCTGGATATAAAATTCTCAATTGGCATCAATTTTCTTTCAGAAATTGAAATATGTTATTCCAGGACCTCCTGATGTTGAGGGTCTGTGTTGAGACATCAGCTAAGATCTGAATTGGTTTCCCCCACCTGTAATTTGATTTTTTTCTCTCATAGCCTTTAAAATTCTGTCTTTATTCTATATGTTAGACATTCTTATTATAATGTCCCTTGGTGTGGGTCTGCTGTAATTTTGTACATTTGAGGTCCTGTAAGCCTTTAGTTGATTTTCCATTTCATTCTTTAGATTTGGGACGTTTTCTGATATGTCATTGTAAAGATTATGCATTCCTTTGGTTTGTATCTTCATGCCTTCATCTCTTCCAAGAAATCTTAAATTTGGTCTTTTCATGTTATACCCCTTTTATTTACTTTAATGTTTCTAGTCAAGCAATATAATATTTAAAATTTCTGTGCTTAAATGGATGTGTTCATTTTACACTTTTAGTTATGACTTTCTGAGCCCCCTATGATATAGATTGTTCCTGTTTTCAAGTAATGAAGGAGATTGAACCTGTCTCAAGAGTTCTTGGATTAAGAGAATTAATATATGTAAGGAGTTTAGAAGAGAACTTGGCATATCACAGTACTTTATTTTGACTCTAATAATATAGATTGTAACATCAGTAATAACTTTTTATAAAGTAGTTAGTGAGATAGAAACTGAATTTTGATTCTCTCTGGGTCTATTAACTTCAATGTTGCAGTGTCTTATTCTCATTAGTAATATTTGATTTTTGCTCAAAATATTTTTAATATGTCCACTTTTATTGTTATATTTTTAGTTGAATTAATTGTGCCATTACATTTTGCAGAAACATAAAGTCAGTTTTGAAGTAATTCCTTAATATGTTATCTCATTTTAAGTCTTACTGATTCATGTTTACATGATTTTATCACAATTGTTAAATAAATCTTTGTTTATAAAACTT
Organism: Sciurus vulgaris; assembly: GCF_902686455.1. Taxonomy (NCBI): domain Eukaryota; kingdom Metazoa; phylum Chordata; class Mammalia; order Rodentia; family Sciuridae; genus Sciurus; species Sciurus vulgaris. The sequence continues at coordinate 129,584,781 of NC_136462.1, read as the reverse complement.
TGGAAATCGAAGCATGAATTGTAATTATTAGGCATACTGATTTTAAAGGAAAATAATTTGAGAGATGTGGTAAAATATATTAAAATTTTTAACTGTACTAATGCCATTCATCTTCAAAAGTACCTTTTGAAATCTTTCTATTTTGTATTACTTTTGATAATTAGCCATTACTTCTCTATTTATGTGAACTTATAATTTCATACCTGGCAAAATAAAACAATTAAAACACAGTTTTGAATGATAAACAGTTTAGTTATTCCTCTCTGATTAAAAAAAGTCAGTGCTTATTCTTCCAGATAAGTAGAACAATAATATAATTCATAAGGAAAGAAAAGTCTAGAAATTTCCTCTAATACGGAAATAATTCTATATTCTAGCAGGTTTAGTGTTACTTTTTATTCCTTGACCAGAGTACTGTACACCAGTTACTAGGTCTCTTACCTCTATTAGGGCAAATTCAAAACTTCAGTTTAATGTAATAAGAACAAGTTATCAATCAATTTATTTTTTTTGTTGTTTGGATTACCCAAATCTTCCATCATAAACCTCACATAAAGAGGAATGCATCATGTTAGTTCAGAGGACGGAAGATGATTGTTATGGGTTTGTTTGTTTTTTGGTGTGTGTGTGTGTGTGTGTGTGTGTGTATGTATGTGTGTGTATACTAGGAATTGAACCTAGTTTCATACTTGCTCTTCCATTGAGTTTTGCTCCTCACCCCTCTATTAATTGAAGTTGAAGATAAAATGGGTGAGATACAAATGAAGAAATTATTATGCTTGTGATGCCATTTTCCAGTAACAAATTGTTAATAATTTTGTGAAAACTGGTCCTGATTAAAGGGAAGGAGGGTACTTAATATTATTTTGTGGCTTTCTGCAAATTCATAATAATTAACACTGAGAAAGGAATGCCGGATTTTCAAATTGTGAGTGAGATGTCTTTGCCTTCATTAGTGGAAGTCATTAATTAATATTCTGCAATGAAATTTAGTACCATCTTCTGCCACATTTAGGCTCATTAAATTGTACTAAGCCACATCCCCAACCCTTTAAATTTCTTCTTCTTCTTCTTCTTTTTTTTTTTTTTTTTTTTTGGGGTGCTGGGGATTTAAACCCAGGGCCTTGTGCTTGCAAGGCAAGCACTCTACCAACTGAACTATATCTCCAGCCCTTAAATTTCTTATTTTGAGACAGGGCTTTGCTAAGTTGCTTTAGGACCTTGCTAAATTGCTGAGGCTTGTCTTGAATTTTGAGTTGTTCTGCCTTAGCCTCCCAAATTCCTGGGATTGTAGGTGTGTGTCACTGTGCCTGGCTTAGGCTCTTTATATTCATACTTTCAGCTTTGATCTCTACTCTACTGATTTGAGTAGATAGTGCAAAAAATTGTTTTGTTCCATGCTAGGGATTGAACTTGGGGCTTGCACATGCTACACAAGCACTCTGCTGCTGACCTACTGGTACAAATGTGTTGAACTGGAGTACTATGCCACTCCAGTGGCTTAATCATAAGGAACTGACTATTTCTTTATTTTGAAGGACAATAACTATATGTATATATAGTGTTTTTTGAGGGGGGTGCTGGGGGTTGAACCCAGGGCCTTGTTCTTGCGAGGCAAACACTCTACCAACTGAGCTATATCCCCATCCCTCCATATTATTTTTATGTACAGGAAACTGTACATTTGAACAAGGTTTGTGCCCAGCTGTAGCCTTTTCCTTTTCCTTTGTAGCAATGGGAACCCTGGATTTTGAGTCTTGGATGTTTCCTCTCCAATGAAGTCAGGAATTCATAAGGAAAGAAAAGTTTAGAAATTTCCTCTAATACAGAAATAATTCTATATTCTAGCAGATTTAGTGTTACTTTTTATTCCATGACCAGAGTACTGTACACCAGTTACTAGGTCTCTTACCTCTATTAGGAAAAATTCAAAATTTCAGTTTAATGTATATTTACCAATGTAATTGATCTTGGTGGCTTCTTATAGCTTAGTGATTATGTTTCTTGGGAATTTATCTCTACAAAGACCTTGGTGGTCCAGGTCCTTCTGACAATGTTCCAATATGGCTTTTCCCTTGATGTTGCAGTTATAAACCCCTATCTTATGTCACAGGACAGGAGGAAGGAAGACAACCAGATTAATGGGATTCATACCAGGTACAGTAATAAGCAACTGTTTCCACCTAGCAACAGTGGCCAAAGGACAAGTGGTCTTTTCGTTGGGACGGTTTGTTGGGACAGTCCCTTTGCCTGCTGCTTTCATCTCACAGGGCCAACTGCCTCTGCTTCTCTTCCATTTTCTTGGATCTATATTTGTGAACCACAATAAGAAGTTAGAGTAGTTGTTTGGCATTCCAAGTTATGAGTGACTATAGTCACTGTAGGCACCTTTGCTGGTATAACCTGATGTAATAGGGCTGTTTAACGAGAGTAAGTTTCATTTGGCACTCTATTCCCTGACAGCTGCCAGAACTCTTGAGTCTTTTCTCAGATCAGATAAACCACTTTCTTGGCCTCATTCACAGTGGCAAAATCCATAGCCATTGTCTTCTCTTTGAACTTTCTCGAGTCTTGGGCTGCTGGGGATGAAGGAACATGAAAATGACTTTCTGATATGTTAACAGAGGCATTTTCACACTTTGTTGTTACTCTTTTTTTAGATGAGTTATAACAATATAATTTCTATACTTATGGTTTTCCTTCTATCCCTTTCACTCAGCCTTATTTGTCCTGTGATCCTTAGTGATCCCATGATCATTAAATTACCCTCCACTTTTGGCAGTACTGGGAATAGAACCCAGTGATGCTCTTCCTTTTATCTATGCCCCCAGCCATTTTTATTATTTATTTTGCAGTAGGGTCTTGCTAGGTTGCCAAGGCTGACTTCAGTTTGCGATTCTCCTGCCTAGGAGTAGTGTAGTACTCCTCACTGGAATTAGAGACATTTGCCACCATGTCCTATTACTTTATTTTAATTTTGAAACAAGGTCTCACTAAATTACCATTAAATTGCCTCAACTTTCCATGTAGCTGGGACTACAGGCCTGCACACTGTGCCCAGCTAAATCCTCATTTTTTTATATGAAGGTGAGGCATAAATATTATTAATAAAGTTAACTATAATCTAAGGTTCTAATGAAGGGCTTATTTTCTATTTTAAAATATTTGATTTATAGTAATGTGTTCATGTTCCATAATATTTTTTTTTCAGAATTATTCTAAAGTTTTCCAGGGATTTTTATAGATCATGGCAGTGACTCATGTGTACTCACAAAAACAGTAGTATTTCTTATTGGTTCCATCACAATGTGTGGTTTATTATAGCAATAGGAGGTTGTGGAAAGGAAAGTCAGATAGTTGGTCTATAAATCAATCACATGGACATCCTAAAGAGTAGGGAGTTTGGAAAATTTATCTTCCATGTTTGTGAAAGGGAACTATAAAGAATGTATTGTTAATTATAATTATTTCAAAACAAATTTCAAATGTCATAAATATTAAAGTAGTAGGTGAATGAGGCAATGAATATTAATTGGCTTGGATTAGACATACCACATTGTATACATGTCAGAACTTAATTGTATACCCCATAAATATTTATAATTAATGATTTTTAAAATTTATTTCTTTTTACTGGAATCTCCTTGTCAGGTGATTTGTGGTAGTCTGCACTTCAGGTCTCAGTGTACCTACTCTTGGCTCAGAGGAATGTGATATTAAAGGAAAGTAATCTGCATCTTACTTCCTAATGTGTGGTGATGGAGGAGAATCAGGGGAACCATAATAAATGCCAAACATTAAAGTTTTGAAAGGTATCAAATAACAACTGGGAATTTTGTATTACCCTGAGGGCCCAAGCAGTTTATTAGGCCTTGTAAGATGCTTACTTCTTTTTTCTTCATGGCTCTGCCTTTTGTCCTCTGAGACATTTTTCAATTCATCTTATCTTTCTTAATTATTTTAATACAGGCTATTTACAATATATTTATCTTCCAGGGGAACCACTGAATTTTGTGTGTTTATAGAGTTGAGCCTGAAAGATCCTTTTGTCTTAAACTCAGACTTTTAGTTTCTTTGGCAGTACAACTTAATCATAAATGTACAGCAGGTAGCCAGATATATAATATGTTCATGTAACTGTATTTGCCTAATGTATGTAATGTCCTGAGTTTGATCCCTTACTCACAAAGCAAAACAAACAAACAATGTGCAATATGTGTCATGCACACAAATCTTCATTAGCTCATATGCAATTCTGGAGTCTGTTATCTGTGGTGAATATAGAATCATGTGTTGAGGTAAAGGTGCCAGAAAAGGAGACAGTATCAGAATAATGGGATATAGTATGGAGTGGAGATGCCTTTGAGAGCCATTGGAACAGACCCACAAGAATCATTTCATGAGTGAAATGTAAAAGTTTTTCATGTTGAGTCTGTCAGAGTTTGAAGTTCCTGTAACTATAAACAGAAATTGGCATGCAAGAATACAAGATGAATGTATATAAGAAAGAAATTGGTGGTTTTGAGCTTCATTGCAGGAGTGGACAAATAAAAGAATGGGTTGGTGCAAGGAATAATGGAAAACTGGTAGTGAAATTTTCCCTTTATTATGTATTTATGTATATTAGTGGAAGAAGGGATATAAGATTGGATATTTAGAATGAAGGTTGAAAAGATGAATGTTAAACTATTTAATGGAATTTAGGATATAATAATGGATTCATAGAATGTTGTGTGGATGGCATTTGGTAAGGATGGATAAAAACATAGTATGGATGCATAAAGGAATAAAGAAATTTGAGAAATTTTTCAAATGTATTTGTTTATGTACGCATTAGTGTAGTCCATATTAAATGAAGATTATTATATTATTAATAAAGTTAACTATAACCTAAGGTTAAATGCCTAGATATTAGAATTGCATTGGATTCAAAATTGAATATTGTATGGATGTATCAATTACAGATATGTGGATCTTCATGTTGATGAATAAAAGTATGACTCATCACAATAATGGATAAATATGAAGATCCTTACGTAGATTGGTTGTATGATTATGATTGCTGTATGGTTGGTGCTTTACAGTGGTTTAATAGATATAATGATGCACAAATAGGTTCATTCAAAAAGAAGGTATAGGAATTCAATCAGTATAAGAATAGCCTGATAAAATAAGTCACATGCATAGTAGAAGTAAAGATGGTCAGTTGAAGGATGAGGTGTTTTGTCATGGGCTAATTCATTATTAATAAATGAAATCAGGAGAATCTTGTGCTTTCATAATCAAAGCATTGTGCTGGTATAAACAGTTAAAGTAGGGGGCTGGGGTTGTGACTCAGTGGTAGAGCGTTTGCCTGGCACATATGAGGCACTGTGTTCAATCCTCAGCATCACATAAGAATAAATAAATAAATAAAATAAAGGCATTGTGTCTGTATATAACTTAAAAAAAAAAAAAAAAAAAACTACTGTAGGGAGTACACCAAGTAGTTTTCTCTAGACAAAATTATTCCTTTTTTATTTTAATATTTTGGGGAGGTTGATGACTATGCCAACTTCATCTTCTGTTTATATGTACATCAGCTTCACCTTCTGTATGTATGTTGTCCATGGTATGTTACAAATTTTCCATATTTTCTAGTTTTTATTGAAGTGTTACCAGACAGATTTTTTTAGATGCTCGGCTGCCTAACATTTCCATATTGGTTCAAATCATTGTACTTTATTTTTGGTTTGTTTTTGTGGAATTTATTCTTAAAAGGTGCTGACAAAATCAGTAACTATGGTGTATTCTTTATTTTTCTGCCCATATTGATATTAAATCGATTTGTTATATAATGTATTAAAATGAAATGGATCCATATGCATTTTATAAAAAGATACTAGATTGTCAGATTGTGGAGTGATTATCTGTTGCAGTAGAGGAGATGAGGTTCATAAATTCAATGCAGTTTTCATATTTATATCATGATATGCTTTTCTTCTCTCACCATAAAATGTCAAATTATCTTAACAGAGTATAAGTTCATTTTGCATGTGCAGGCAGAAAGTTTTAATTTATCTTAGAGACAGTAAATATTTTGAAATATTTCAATAGTGGATAGGTAGAAGTAAACAAGGAAGTCAGGCCCTTCAAGGAAAAAAGGGATATAAAAGATGTCAGATAAATGGCAATAGGTATTAGCATCTGCTGCAAGTAATATTGGTTGTAATGACAGGAGTGGGTTGAAGTTCAGTTTCAGCTGCATGACTTAGGATATTGCTACTCGTATTAACAGGTAGGTAATTTGAGCATACAGAAGTCAGGAAATATTCCCATATTGGGATGGTGAAAGTTTGTTTTTAAACAGTATTTCATTTGATAGGTGAATGAAGACTATTTAAATAATTTCAAACATTACTATTGTTTTTTCTTTTATAAGCCTCTTCCACAGGCAAGGACCCAGGAGAGCTTCCTTAAGGTAAGAGCAATAAGGCCTGTATTCCAATTTTTAGTTTATTAGTTTTCATCATGTTGTTTATAGATTAGATTAGATTTTTGTTCATTGAATTTTTCTTTTTCATCAAACCTGCATTGTGACCTATGCTATTATTTTAGGATATATTTTAATGAAGGATTTAATTATCTTTTATTATTAGAGTACACTTAATGAAGTACACAATTGAAATACAAAGGGTTCTCTGACCTTTATTACCACCAGAAGTTGCATGAGAAGCACACAGGAAAGGAAAGGGAATAGATAACTGAATGTTTTGATAATGAATTTTAGTTTTGGGTAGAATTTCCATGAAATACTATGGAATATATAGTATGTTGTTATTTCTTTGTATAGTGTCTTTTCAAAGCCCTGAATGGTATATGCATTAATTATAAGAAGCTACACAGGAAATGCTGGTTTAAAGAATGAATAGGAGTTTAGATGTCATAAAAATAATTAGGGATACAATTATTAATGGGTACTTAGATCACAACAAATGGACAGAGGAGGTTAAGCACCATTTCATAATTTTCATCAATTAAGTTTTTTGTTGCTTGGAGATTACTTAGCATTAGGATTTGTGGGAGTTGTTTTCCATGGAATGGGAGTAAGTACTTGGAGATGATAGCAACCTGTCATGAGGCATGGTTGTGTGATAACTTGTTATTTCCATTTGCAATCTCCTCTTCTGTATTCTTAGGTGGTGACTGTGTGGACGAGTACAACATATATACTTCTGCAGTGGTTCCATCCACACCATCACCCAAATACTGCCATTATTTCTCCTTTGTTGGATCTTACTGCATCTTTATATCTCACAACTTTGATAGAAGTATGCACAGGAATAGAAGTGACCTGCTTTTTGCAAAGTAATTTCCTGGAATATTAAGTAATTCTCTCTGCTCTCAGTATATTTGTGGTTCCCTCTAATGTTGTATATTATTCATTGTGTTTTATTCATATTTTACTTTAGAAGATACATTTGTGTGTGGGAAGTGTAATTTAGGCAACAGCATGGTTGCCCCGCATAGTAGCTTGATTTTCTCACTACCTGAGTGCCTTGTCTGTACCAGTTTTGTTTTCATTGGTAAGATATATTCTTCCTCATTTGAATCACAAGTCCACAGTTAGGCATATCCTAAAAAAAATCTTTAAACACTTGTATTATCTGGACTAAGCCCTCTAGTTACCTTTTTTTGTTAAACCTACTAGGTCTCACTCTGGGTCAGGATTTGTGACTGATTGCAGTTCACCACTTCTCCAGTGTTCAGATCTAAGATGTGGATGCCAAAAAACTGTGGCTATGCGAGGGAATGCTAGATTCCTGAACTGATATTTTGAACCATGTTGTAATGCTATCTTGTAGAATATGTGGTTCCATCATTTTCCTGGTATCACTAATATTCTCTTCTTTGGGTTGGAGTAAAAAGCTCAGTGTCCTAATTTTCATTTGTATTCTGCTTCATCTAAGGGAGGCTGATGTAAAATATGAATTATTTGAAATGTTAATATCTGCTTCTGGAACATAAATGGGAGCTACTGACTGCATTGCTCCACCTGTCTTAATAAATAGGTATATACAAAGAGGTATCCAATAATATTCTCTCTGTATGCCAGTGTTAGTAGTAAAAACCATTGCGAGAATTTTAAGACTTTGATAATTACTTTCTTTCATAGTCTATTAAATTTTTCAACAGAAGATTTAATAGGTTAAAAATGTCTTCAATATGTACTGTCATCTGTGTCACCATTCTTATTATTCTGTTCTTTTAGTTTTATTATGAGATTTGACTTGTATTCTTTTACAATATTCATTTATTTTACATGTGAAGTTCCTTTTATATTTCCAAAGCTAAATTAATCTATCTGAAATTGTTTTCCAAATTCAGAATGATCTCCTTAGTAGAAGATCAGTGTTCTAATCACACAGCTTCATGTTACATGAACCAGAGGATATACCCAATCAAAAAAAAATACTCAACAATATGGTATTTTTAGCCTGTGTTAGGGGTCAGCAAACATTGTCTGTAAGGGAACAGAATTAATAAATCATACAGTTAGTTGTAAACATGCAACTCTGCCACTAATGTGAAAACAGCTGTAACTGATTCAAATGCGTGTTACTATGTTCTAATAAAATGTATTCACAAAGAATAGGTAGTAGGCCAGATTTGGACAACAGGATTTCATTTGCTGACTCCTGACCAAAAACATATGTTTAATTTTATTGTTAAGTTGAGAAAATACAGAAACCTGAAGGGAAAGAATATCATGTCTTTACATGTCAGTTTTCAGAAACCTCTACTTTATGAAATGTAAGTTTTAAAAATGAAGGAAGTATATATTTTATGTTTTTATTGGAGGGTCATTATAGTTATATGTAATATTGGGGATCATTTTTACATCATCATGCATGCATGGGATATGGCTCTACTTCAGCTATAAAGCTAAGTTGAGTGTTATCTATTTTTCTTAGCCTCCTTTGCCCTTAAACTGTAGTACATTGAAACGTGGCCACCAAGACTGAATGTCATTCATTAATATACAGCAGAATGAGCTCATCATCTTACATCTTTATTTCCCAGTTTTACAAGAGTTGACCATTTGTGGCATATAAAGTGGTCAATAACTTTTCCAAGCTTTTGTAAGCTTACATGTAATTTATTTTCAATTTATTTACAAATGTGTGATCATTATGGCAAGATGTTATTTTGTAACTTTCTGTTTCTTCTATCATGGACATGTTTCTAAATCAATAAACAGTTTACCTACAGACCTTTTATTGGATGTAAAGTACATAGGACAATGGATTTATCTATTTCTTTATTTTGAGAAATACAGGTTAACATTTCTTAAATTTTGTTTTTGCTACTACATACAATGCAGTAGTATACATAAATAATATATATTCTAATGCATCTGACTCCCAATTTTATAGAATATATTTTTAGGTGTGGCATTGTTGGATCATCAATTATGTGTGCTTTCAGTTTTAGTTGATATTGTGAAATTGCCCTCAAATGCTTTTTTGGGCCACCACAGACCAGTGTGTAATATGAGTGGTAATTTTCGTAGAAACTTGTGTTTCATGGGTATTAACAGCCTTTAAATTTTTAGCCAATCTAATAGGTGAAATGGTATTTTTAAAACAAACCTAATTTAAATGGTGGCCATGGATTTAAAAACTTATGTATATTGGTGTTCTATAATAAAAACAGTACTCTACTTGTCCTCCAATCCTAAGAAATACCCTGGTTTTCAGAACTAGAAACCATTAAACTTTTCCATATTTAGCACTTCTTGGCGGTTCATAAACTTCATCAGTATACCTTATATCAGTGTTTATTTTAACTTTTTATTTTGTAAATAATCTTAGATTTAATGTTGAAAGAATCATATAGAGAAACTTCATATTCTTCCTCCAGATTGACATTTTTTTCTGCATTGTTCTCCCTCCTCTTCCTCCCATCTCCATCCTTCCCTTTCCCCTTACTTCCTCTCTCCCCTCTCCTATGTGTGTGTATTCATAGTGTTATTATTTTTAAAATTAAATATTAGTTGAAGACATTATGTTCCTTTCATTCTGAACTCAGGATTTTCTGAGAGCATAGGTAAGCTCTTATATTAACTTTTTCCATCATAATATACATTCTGTATTATTTTACCAGATATTTTTGTCATTACTTCACAGTTATTTCCATTATTCCAGATTCATAAAAAAATCCTGTATGGTATTCATATGCTCTCTCTTTAGTCTTCTTTAAACATTTCCTAATTCTTTCATCATCTATGATGTTATTTTTCTTGTAAAACAATGACTTATAGGTTTTAAGAATATTTTTTCAAATTTGAAAGTTTGTTTCCTCATGAAAAGGCTTAGGTTATACATTTTTGCAAGAACATTTTGGGATTTCCTCATTGCAAGTGAAAACTGCCACTTTGTCGCATTATTGGTGATGTTAACTTTAATCATTTGATTTAATTGAGGGCTCTAGGCTTCTCCATCTTTAAATTTATTCTTTTGTAATAGATATTCTGTCAGAAGATACTTGAAACTATCTAAATACTCTGTAGCATCAAACTTTTAAACTGTAACTTTAGTACTCTGAACTTTTTTCATGAATTAGTGAATTTTTATTGTTGTTTCATTTTGTATTCTACCTTAAGGAAGAGTTTGTATCTCCTGACTTATCAGAAATATTCAGTAGTATTTTTAATTTAAAAAAAAGGTTAATGAAAGACATAAGGGAGTGATGACGTAGCACAAGTGCCATGGATTTCATTTTGAGTCGAGTGAATTTATGTCAAAACTTTGGTATGGAATGTGAGTGATATGCAGAATTCTAGAGTTGAATGATAACATATGTTTGCATGGTAGAGGGGAAGAGCAGGTTCTTGGAAATAAATTTCAGACAGGGGGTGCAAGACATCTTCATTATTGGTAGGATATTCAGTAATTTTCTGGAACATATTCTGGAATACACTAGAATCCATGGTAGTAGCATGTAGGTTCAGATTCTATATCAGTATTCTGTATAGATGATAAATCAACGGTGCTCCTTCTGTTTTTGTTTGTTGTTACTTTAAATTTCTTCCTCTTTAGAACATGGTGATAGTGAAGGGATATATCCAGGTACTATCTAAAGATAAACCACCCTTACCTTTCAGAGCCTTTTTCATACGTCACTTTATATGTTCCTCTTATGTTCTGTGATCATGATGGCTATGTTGGTTAAAACCTATACATTCCCAAACTTTTTCTGTGTTCTCTATATCTACAGCACTAGTCCACTAAAAATTAAAGGTTCCAGAATTAAGATATTCTTTATTTTGAACAGTTCGTTAGTTGGAGTGATATAGTTGTCTCAATCATTCTTGTTATGTGTGTTTCAAAATCTGTTTCATTTTTGGTTAATTATAGGTTACCTAGTATTAATGGAATGCTATATCATTTTATAATTTGTGAATTCATGTGATGGACTTACAGAAGCATGAACACAACCTAAGACTTTGATTGAATTTGATGATTCAGAGTTCTCTGCTTTCTGTATCTATTTTGCACTTCTTTAATGGTATGATGTGGCAGAGGCTTTGTAAATATAATGCATTTAGTGTTTGAAGGAGAAAATGGAAATAAGGTCAGAATTACTGATGGTAAACAAATGAGTGAATGTACAAAAATAGACAAATTAGTAGTAAGGGAATGTGTCATCTAGGGAATGAAAAACAAATGAAAAATTCAGCAAGGAACTTAGGGGAGTTTTTTACTATTTTATAAAAGCTTTACTTTTACTATAATATAAAAATGAATACTTGAAAGTTTAATACCTGACAAAAACAATTCCTCTTATATAGCCATACTGGGGAACTTTTTTATTATTTTATTTACTTTTTCACTTTTTACAGACTACATTTTAATTCATTGTATACAATGGGGTACATCATTTCATTTCCATGGTTATACATGATGTAGATTCATATCATTTGTGTAATCATACATGTACAGAGGGTATCTGTCTCATAAAAATGTGGAACGCTTCACGGATTTGCGTGTCATCCTTGTGCAGGGGCCATGCTAATCTTCTCTGTATCATCCCAATTTTAGTATATGTGCTACCAAAGTGAGCATGGGGAATATTTAAAAATGGTTTTATTACAACATTCAGAAAATCAGCCTCAGGGCTGGGTGGTGGAGTCCTTGCCTTGAATTCTGGCCTTGGGTTGAACCCTAGCACTGAAAGAAGGACATCAGTCAGGGGAGATATATTCTTAATCTTGTAAAACTTTCAGTTTCCTGAAATGAATTTCAAAAATTAAGGAAATCACAACAGGAACCACATTACTTTTAATTATCCTCTCCAATAGTAATAAAAACTGCACTACAGTATACTTTGTGATAGAGTAATTTTGTAGAGTAATTCAGTTTCTCTCTCAATTTCAAATCTCAATCTCAGTGGAATCCTTAAACCTTTACCCTGGAGATGAGGACAAGGAATCAACATGATTGAATCTGTTTCATCAAGAAAGCAACTTTCATATTATCAGCCTATGAACTTGAAAAATGAGGATAGAAAGAAGAATAAATGGACCCTACATATTGATGACCATAGGACACAGAGACTTGCCATTAAGAAATTCAAAATAAGGGGGGAGGAGCAAATAAAAAAGAATGAGAGAAAGGGGCAAAGGAGGAAATTTGATCAAAATAGAGCAAAGATCAATAGAGTATATGAAGAGGATTGAGGAGGAACAAAGGACAGGAAAAGGGAAAAACAGTGGAATTTATCTGACTGAACTTTCAAATGTGCATGCATGGAAGTTGCACAGTGAGTCCTGGCATTGGGACATAGGACACTAATTTTTAAAAAGTGTAAATTGTAAATAGGTTGAAGAGAAATTCGTGGAGTGGAGGGATAAGAGTAGGGATGGGGGGCAAGTTCTGGGGATTGAATTGTAGAGGGTTTAGCCCTGTACCTTTGTGACAGTGTCAGGGTATATCTTGGTGTTGTATATAACAACAACAATAAATAATAATAATAATAATAATAATAATAATAAAAGTGGTTCAGTGGGTATTGCAAAATCTCACCAATCAAGATAGAGTTTCTTCCTTCTAGTGGGAGCAGAAGACATAGATCCAGGAAAACCTCTAACCTTTCCTTATATTTCTTGAGCTCTATTACTCTGATAAATAATTTGCACTAAAATAACTGACAAGGGTAGGACATGTGTTAATTCCAAGGTGACACAAAATCATTGGTCAAAAATACCATCTCCATGTTTACTTGATGGTTTAAAATATTCTATGCTGTGTTGTTCCATATAGGATTATTTTTATTTTTCTACAAGTTAATGACATTTTAATTGATAAATTATTTAGTTACAGAATTGTAGATCCTAAAAGCATCTTTCTTCCCATAGTTTCCAATTGTGATTTTCACAAGGTAGAATGTTCTCATGTCAGTACTAATGTAAGAATTAGTATTTACTAAGAATTGCCTCATTTAAGGGCTATTTTCAACAAGTTAGGTAAGACAAAGATCCTTATAGATGTCTACATATAAACAGTGATAACAAAGGGAAGTTCATGGTTATTATAATATTCATATGGAATGTTTTTGGTTGTTGCAATATATTTTGAGATGATGTCTAACTTGATAGTAAACATGGAATGTTACAAGATGAAGAAGAGAGGATGTAAATAGTTCTTTTATCATTTAGGCCTCAAAACTGTTAATGACAGTGCTGTTTACTGCTTCTGGAGAAGGTTGATTTTCTCAGAGTGCCTGATTATTTAAAAAGAGATCAATTTTGATAGTTTTAGATCTGAATTAAACCCATAGGTTAAGATGTTGATTTTTAAGATAGACATAAATTTAGGAAATAGAGCTAATAATGTTTGATTAATCAATACATAACTACTTTCTCATGGCCTTTGGAAAGGATGATATATCTGAAGTGTTTGTGGGAGAAGGAATATATTTGTCTGAGACTGTCTTTAGATGTACTCTAGCATATAGTTATTGAGAAAGCTAAGAGGATCTATAGAAAAGAATGCCCAGGCTTCTTGGATGAAAACCAGGAAAATGTTATTTCTCTGAATATAAAAGAAGAATGGTATTCAAAGTGAATGAGATAGCAGTTGGCTTTTTGCATTGCATTGAAAGACACAAATGTGTTTGGATATATAGAGAATGTCATTGTTTTTAGGTGAAAGTGCTATGATGGGAGAGTAGGTAGTGCCTTCAACATTGGCAAGGCCACATTTGAAGGATACCTTGCACTGTAGTATGTTACCAATGTGAGCGCAGCATAGTCAGGTACATTTTTATACTTTGCAAGCTGCTTACACAAGTCAATATGTGAACATAGCAAAAACACATCCTTGTTTTACATTTTGAGCTCCTTTTTAATTATGCAGGATAGAACTAGATTTCTTCATAATACTATAGTATTCCAATAACAATCTTTGTACAGCTTTTATCTTTGAGTTTGTGCCTCTATTGGTTTCTGTCTTCTCTACTATTGACCATTCTAGATTTTTTTTTTTTTTTTTTTGGTGCTGGGGATCGAACCCAGGGCCTTGTGCTTATAAGGCAAGCACTCTACTGACTGAGCTATCTCCCCAGCCCCCTAGAATTTTTAGTGGGGCAGGATTGCTGAATGGTTCAGAGATTTTGACTTTTGTGGGACTTTTAGTTAAGATTTTTGGAGGAAGTAATCAGTGAGAGGTCAAGTAAAAGGAAAAGTAACTATTAATGACAAAAAGTGAAAAAGGAGTGAAGAAACAATGGTGGCATGAATTGAGGGAGTAAAGCAAGATAGAATCTACAGAAGGTAGAATTTTGAAGGAAAGAGTTGCAGAGCAAGGTGAAAGTGAATTGAGAAAGTGAATTGTCCTAGTAGTTCTAGGACAGTAGCAATGGCAGTAGCATCACTAAAGTCAAGGAGAAGATATGAGTATGGAAGATGTTCTTGTCCAGTTGATTCAGAAAAACATATGCAGAAATTTAACTACATATGCAGAAATTTATGTACACTGTCATTCCCTGACAGAATAGAGACAAGTTCAAGGAAATAGTTTTTCCAGTGTGTAGATTTGCACCATTGAATTAATCTGTAACATGCTTTATGCCAATGATATTTTCATTATCAAATTTTGTTTTATTTCCTTATTTTGTATTCAAAAACACTAGAAATAATGAGCTCCTATTGACAGGGATATTTTCCAATTCATATTTGTCTATTTAGAGAGCCTAGGAAGTAGCAGATATTTAATTTAGGAATTAAACTAAACTGTTTTTATAGACCTTAGTGAGTGATTTGTGTGTGTGTGTGTGTGTGTGTGTGTGTGTGTGTGTGTGAGAACTTGAATTGAACACAGGATTTCACACATGCTGGGCAAGAAGTAAACTGTATCCCCAGTCCTTTAAAAATGTTATTACTGAGACAGGGACTTGGTGAATTGCCAAGATTGGCCTGAAATTTTCAATCCTCCTTCCTCCATCTCCAGAGTAGCTGGGATTACAGGCATGTACCACTGCACTCAAAGCAGAAGTGAAATTTTAATGAATGAGCCCTAGGTACATAAAGGGCAAGGAAAAGAAGGATTTATGAATATTCAATATAAGATAATCATTTGATTTTTTTTTTAGGAGGACTGTTATGGCATCACTGAAAAGATTCTGCAGACTGAAAAAATAGATCATGGTGTTAATAGATTGAACATCCATATTGACCTTTTATGGTGAAAACTAGGGATTGATTTAAAATCTGCATTGATCATGTGGAGTAGTAGACAACCTGTTTTCTTCCCTGCTTTTGTGGCATGTACCATTTTTGTCTTTTTCACTGTGTTCTCTCAAAAACAATCCAGAGAGGAAGTCTAATGTAGACATTTTAATCTAGAAAAAGATTCAGTGTACATAATAGTAGTTCTCTTTTTTGGCAGGGGTTGAGTAACCAGGGATTGAATATAGGGGCACTCGACCACTGAGCCACATACCCAGCCCTATTTTGTATTTTACTTAGAGACAGGGTCTCATCGAGTTGCTTAGCACCTTCCTTTTGCCGAGGCTGACTTTGAACTTGCTATCCTCCTGCCTCAACTTCTCTAGCTGCTGGGATTACAGTGTGCACCACTGTGCCAGACTAGTACTCTTTTTATGTGCAGTCACTCCATAGGAAGGATTAATTTTCTCCCTATTTTGTCCTTTTCTTTTTCCTTCCTTCCTTCCTTCCCTCCTTCCTTCCTTCCTTCCTTCCTTCCTTCCTTCCTTCCTTCCTTCCTTCCTTCCTTCCTTTCTTTCTCTTTCTTTCTTTCTTCCTCCTCCCTCCCTCCCTCCTTTCTTTCTTTCTTTCTTTTCTTTCTTTTTTTATACTGGGAATTGAACCCAGGGCCTTGTGCTTGCAAGGTAAGCACTGTACCAACTGAGCTATATCCCTAGCCCTATTTTGTACTTTTCTATTTTAAAACATACCTTTTAAGAGAAGAACTGTTTTTGTGGAAAGACTATGGATCATTCAATTAATGATGAATTACAGTATATAATATAGTTATTGACTAATAAATTTCAATCAGAGGGATTTGTAGAATGCAATCTGTGTGGCCAGTTTCAATGAGAATGTTCAGTGTTTCCATAGTACTACATGTATATTGCTGTTTTTGACTTTTCTAATTTTTAAAGTTTATTCCTTTAGGTATGCATGAATCATTCTAAGTATTATGGAAGTTTCCCCAAAGTAGCTTATTTTCATTTCTCTGACCCAGTTCACTCATTTAGTACTCAAGGGTGCAGAAGAAATGTCTACGGATTAATTACAGATGGGAAGAGTATGGGTGTTTCAAATAATAGAATAAAAGAGCCAAAAAAGAAAATAAGAAGGAATTATTTGTGAGCTTTCCCTTTACTACTTTTAAGAAAGTTTAGAAGAGGAATTCTTTGCCTTTTGGAGATTTTAAGATGTAAAAACATGTATAAAAATGCCCTTTAGCCAGGTGTGGTGGCACATACCTGTAATCCCAGCAACTTGGGAAGCTGAGGTAGGAGGATTGCAACTTCAAATCCAGCCTCAGCAATTTAGCAAGATCCTGAGTAATTTAGTGCTACCTGTCTCAAAATAATAAAAAATAAAAGGCCTGGGAATGTAATTCTGTGGTAAAGTGCCTCTGTGTTACATTTCTGGGGTGTGGGAGTTGGGGGAAGGCCTTTATATCATGAGATGTTTGATAATGTTGAAAATTCTAGGTCATTGAGTCCTTAGATAAGTAGGATATGTGCCTTCCTGCCTTGCTCACCTCTGGTCTCTCACCAGTGTTTTGAGTAAGATTAACATACCTTCTGACTTTTTTGTCTTTGGAAAAAGTAAAGCTGTTGGTTTAATTTGGAGTATTGTCAGATTCATTCACATCTTATTAAATTGTCTTATTGATTAATGGTTCTCTTCATTGGTAATACTATATGGGATTCTCTCTCCTATTCATCCTGTATCTTAGTAAAGATCTGTATGGATTTGTGCTCAGATGATAAATTTGCAGTGGGATGAGTGTTGCTTACGGTTAATAAATATGCCTTAATGTAAATAGTTACATGTATTCTTTCCTGTTTGGTTTGAATCCCTACTTTAAGCTCTCAAAAAGTGTTTATATACTTAGGTATACACATGCTAATTTAAATTCATTTTATGTCTAGTGTTCTGTCTCTGTTTCACAAAATAAATATAATGAGCTCCTACTTGACAGGGATATTTTTAATTTCTATTGTCTTATGCTAAAATTCCAAAAAGTTTATTAAATTTGTGGAATGAAAAATTTATGAAGGGATGAATGAGAAAGTGATGAAAGAAAGAGTAATAAAGAAGAGATAACATTTCACTGCATAATCATTGTTCTGTTTAAGTAGCATAATAAGCAGAATTATATGCAGTGATTATACAATGAAAGGTTATAAAGCAGTTTTTGGACTGAAAAAGCAAGCTTTTATGATTATGCAGTGCAACATCTGTGGTCAAATATGGTGTTCTGATAGACATGCAATATTATTTGAGGTGCTTGAGAATCTGTTATGTTTGCAGTGTTGCAAAGAAAAACAGGTGAAATTTGGTGTTTTTTTTTTTTTTCCAAGATATAAAAATATAGATAATGACTGTCATCCTTATTTTAAAATAAGTGATAGGGAAAAATTGCAGAAATGTCTGAATTTGGAAAATTAGAAAACATTTTCTCTTGTATTTGCTTTCTATATCTGTTCTATGTGAATGTTGCGTAGGTCTTACCTAGGCAAAATCTTTGGCAACCTTGAAGAGAAGGGAAAGGATTTCCACTGATATTTTGGATGGGTCTGTCTTTGGATTTACTATGAATGTAAGGGAAATAATCAATGTTACCAGTAGAAATGAAAGGGCTTAGTTGTTGTACCAGTTTATACTACTTTCATTTGACACTGCTTGATGAATCTGAATGCCTAGTTTTGAACCTTGCTTTTTACCTTTACTCTAACATAGTTTTCTAATTTCCTCATGTTTACTTAAATCTTAACACATTCTAGTGCTCTTTTTTTCTTGAGTATCCATTGTCCTTTCTGATCATTATTCTGTTTAAGAACTTTCTTAAGTATTTCTTACAGGACTACTTAAGATAATTTTTTTGTTTAGTGTAATTATCTTTCTTTTCTTTTGCTCAAATTCATCGTGTCATTGTTCGCTTTTTTGAAAGATATGGTTACTGAATACAGAATTATGGTTTACATTTTTTTAGCACTTTAAAGATAATTCAGTGTTTTCTGTTCTCCATTGATTTTGATTGGTCAGTGAATGTTTGAAATCTTGTTCTGTTTATGTAACTGTGCCATTTTTATCTTTCATTTGAGTCAAGATTTTCTGCCTTTGGTATTGATCCATTTCTGACAATGATGTGACTCAGTGTGATTTTTTTTTTTTATTGTTTGGTGTTTTGATTAACTTCTTGAATCTGTTAATTTATGTTCTGTATCAAATGTAAAGAAATTTCATCCATTTACAAAAATAACATTTCCAGTCTCTTTTCTTTCCCAATTCTAAGTTTTACTGACTTTTTTTTTATAGATTTCTGAGTTCCTTTATTTAATCTTATTTTCCTAATTATCAGTTTCAACAATTTCTTCTAATATGTTTCCATGTTCACCCTTTATTGTTTCTAGTTTTCTCTGTGAATTTTTTATTTCAGATAATTTATTTTCAGCTCTGGAATTTTCTTGGTACTTTTAATATATATATTCTGGTATAACTGATAAGATAATCCTATGCATGTACTATAAGCACTTTTTTTCTTCATGTCTTTTGTATAAATGTAATGACTTTTTAAGAATTTCAATATCTCAAGTGTGTAAAGATTAGTTTCATTTAATGTCCTTTTATTGAAATATGCATTAGGTTTTTCAGTCTTTGTAATAATTTTGGATTATAACATATACTGTAACTGTGTTATGAAAACTTTAAATTCTATGATATTCCTCTAAAGAAATATTTTTCAGCCTGGGCAATGTTGACATTTTGAAAGTTATTTGTGTGTGTGTGTATGTGTGTGTATGTGTATGTGTATCATCTTATGCACTGAAAGGTATTGAATAGCTTGCCTGGCTCTGCTGACTAGATTCTTATACTGTGAGCCTTGTTTTCCACCTGTCTCTAGCCTTAAAACAAACAAAGACGTGCAGGCATTTCCAAATGTTCCCTTGTGGAAAAGTGACCATCCCTATTTGTTGTTTCTCATTGAGAACTATGTATAAAAAGAATATTGATATTTTTATTGATTTTTTTTTAATGCAAGCAGTTACCTTGGCTAGATTTAAATTCTATAATTTTTATCTCTGTGGTTTGAAACAGCAGAATTTTTTTTAGTTCTTTTCATTTTGTTAGGCTATTTGGAATCTATCCTACACTATGGACAGCACAGAATTTCACCAGAATTTATACACAGAATTTGAGGCTCTCCCCTTTTGGTTCTCTACTCTGTGGTATTTTTGCCTTTTAGCTTCTATTGAGGCTGTCCTTAGCTAAAGTTAAATGAAGTTAAACTTCTTGAGAGAAGTTCTTTTGCTACAAGCAAGCAGTCTAGTTTCTACTTCTATTTGGTCACTTTCTAATGTCTTTAGGCAGTTATTTTTTATTCCATCTGGAGTTTATTGCTGATAAATGTGGCGGGCTTGATTTGATTACAGATACTTAGTACCTACATTACTGGTAGCCATACCTGTGTGTTACCTGATGGAAAAAATTGAAAGTTCTGAGACAAAAATGTACTAGTGTAAACCTACATGAAGCTTACCTGATTTTCAGAGATATTTTTATATAAAATTCATGTGCTGAAATTTCTCTAGGAGTCTTTGATTTATTTTTATGGGTATTGTGTAGTACTGGGGACTAAACCCAGAACTTCTCACATGCTAGGTGAGGGTCCTACCATTGAGCTACACCCACAGCGCTGTTTGTGTTTTAACACGTCTGTTCTTATATGTTGTGTATTTTTAAGATCTGCCGGTTTTATGTTTCACCTAGAAATAATTTTATATTTACTTGGAAATAATCTCTTGGTATGAATATGAAATCTATTTTTCATTCATGAAAACCAGATGGAAGGGTGGGCATTGTTATATATGCCTGCAGCCCCAGCTACTCTTGGGAGAATTGTTTGGCAGGAGGATTGTTTGAGTCCAGGTGTTCAGGGACAGCCTGGACATCATACCAAGACAATCCCAAAACAGATAGCCAACTAAACAACAACAGCAAGAAAAACAAACAGATGGAACCTTGATTTCACTGTGTGGTATGTTTCAGTTTGCCCTGGTGATGTTATTAGAAATTCTAGGTGATAAATTTGGGTTACTGGTCACCATCCTCAACCATTCTTCAACATTAGTTGTACTTTTATCACTTTTAAGTTGTGGGAACTTTCTCCAAAACATGCTCACCATGGAAGATGAAAATCCAAAAACGTTGATTAATTGAAAACATTCTTTTCCCCTAACACCTAAAGCTAACCTTGCCTAAGTGTACTTTTCCACACCCAATGTATTGTTGCAGAAAGCTGCTTTTATACCCTTCCTCCTTAAAGATGGGACTATATTGAGCTCTGGTCTCCTTAGATTGTTTCAGAAGGGAGGATAAGTGAGATACATGTGGTAGATACCCTGGTCACCTGAGTTGAAGTGATACTAACAGTGGCTTTTGTATAAAGCTAAAGGTAAAATGTAACCATTTCTTTCTTTGAGTAGTTGTAGCAAATAGATGAAATAGACGTTGTGGCTGGTAAAGCAGAATGTGATAATTGAACAAAGATTAGTTATGAAAAGTTATTAATAAATAGTTCTGTATGTTGCTTTTTGTGTCTGTTTTACATTTTTTAAATAAACTGAGCTTCTTTGACAAAAAATTGGTTTTGCTTATAATTTTTCCTTACTTTGGAAAGTCTCAGAAAGTAGTCATTCCATATTTTTAAATAACTAGTGTTGACTTTCATGTTATTTATAGTGAAAGAAAGAGAGAGTGTATGACTGTTAATAGAAAAAAGTAGGGTAAAACAATTGGGGGAAAATTGATGATGGAAATACTTTTCATTTAATATATTAAAAAGTTGATGCACAGTTACGAAATGTTTGCTGAATTGTGTGGTAGACATTTGATATAAGTTTTTTCAGTATACCATTAGTCCAACTCTTGAAATTTTGTCTCTTAATTATAGATTGGTGGGACCTAGACACCTCACAATCTCTGAATTTGACATGGAAGATAAAATTAATCTTCTGGTGCATCTATTTGGTTTGAATAGTTCATCACTTTTGTCATAATTTCCACGTCAGCAGGAAAAGGAAGCTATTATTTAATAATGTATACCATCACTAAAAGATTGTTACTGTCTTTCTATGGTTGTGGGAGAAATTCAGAAACATTATTCCAACTAATTTATAAGCTAATAAGCTTCTGTGAAGCAAAAAAGTGTTCAGTTTTTAGAAACAACCTTGTTTGCTCTTGTTATGTATATTTTTACCAATTTAAATTTCTAACATCTTTTGTCTTATCTGTTATCTATCATCTGTCTTCATCTGTTATCTATCATCTATCTTTGTCTTTGACCATGAGAGGTAGGAGAGCATAGCCATGGAAAACAGAGAGTCAACTCCCAAGTAAGTGACTGTTGATGACAGTAACTTGTGAGGTGATGATTTATAGAATAAGAAAGCTTGAAGACTGATGACTATGAATTCAGGGACTGTGCAAAGCAGGAAGTTTGGCCTTGTTACTGTTGAATCTATAAAAGCAAAATAGAGATGTTATCCTGTGTTGTCTTGACATGAGAAAACGTAGAGTGAAAATGATGGCTCTTGTCTTTTCAGTTCTCTTATCCTTCCGTATTTTAAAGCTCAGGTTTAGTTATATATTCACTCTAGCCTTTGCTAAACTAGACCATATATTGGAAAATTTCTACAAAGGATCAAATGAACATTTTCAGTTTTGAATGTTCTACTCTCTATTGCACCTAATCTACTACTCTGCTGTTATATTATGAACACAGCCAAGATAATGTATAATTGAATAAACATACTGAGACTGTGTTCTAATTAAACTTTTTTTTACAACAGCAGTCTGTGGATTAGAGTTTACTAATCCTTGAACTATATAGCATTAGTTAAACTGAAAGATAATCAACTTAATGTAGCTATCTGCTAAAAATATCCTAGAGTAATTTTGCATTTTATTTTCATGAAACGTATTTTTCTCCACTTTGGGAAATTGCATTCATAAGATAGTGATATAATTAACTACGATAAATCAACATCATTGTTTAAAACAGCGTGAACAAGCACTATGTAAGGTGTTGCAGTAATGTAAAACGTTTTTTTAGTTATAGTTGGTGAATTACATTTCACAATTGAACCTGTTTCTTCCAAATTTCATCTGCAAAGTTCCTGAGTAATTTATGTCTAATATCTTACCTGTTTCTTTTTCCATTCAGCACAGTTAAAATATTGTCTCTCAGCAACCTTCATAGTATTACTTCTCCTTTAACATTATTTTTACTTCAGCCAAGCACTTATAAGCTGTAGAATTTACATGGCAGAGCTATTGTTGATCCTAGCCTCCCTTATAAAAACTTGATAATGGTAAACAATATGTGTGTTTGTGTGTATCCTCATTGGATATCATCTTTAATCCAGTTAAACTGTGTTTAATTTGTTCATTTGTCCATGTTGTCTGCATTGGAGGACTTAAAGGAGAGGAAGAGAGAATCTATAATCTATTAAATTTAAATTAAATTGGCTATTTCTCACTTTGCAGCCATTGATATGTTTGTTTACTCAAAACATATGTAACAAATTTAGTTTCATATTTTATGAAAGACTCAACTAAATAAATTACAAAATGAAAAGCATCCCAGTAGGAAGTGGGAAAGCAAATAAAAATGATTTATAAAGGAAAAGCTTTGTGAATGGCCAAGAGAATAAAAATTTGCTCAACCTTATGAATCTTTACAATTAAATAATGAAATTTTGATTTATAAGTGACATATATATGACTCATACTGACATGTTTGAAATATATATGAAATTAATCAACAATTACCTTTTTTCACCTATCAGATTAGCAGGTTATATGTTAACATTTAATGTGGAGAGTTTATATTATCATGTATTAAAAACTTTCAGAAAGACAGTAGAAAATATATATGAGATAGAAATAGTAAATATATCAGAAAAATAGAAAATTTATATCAAATTTTGACACAAGATTTCATTTTTTAGAAATTTATTTGTAGGATGTAAAAGGAAGCCTTAAAGATGTCTATAATATCGACTACTTATAGTAAATAAATTACAGTTGTAAAATAGTAAATAATCTGTTTTATCAAATCATAGTGAAATTAGTGATGATATAGTCATCCCATTGGATTTTTAGTAAAATGTGGTAATTGTGATCTAATTGATTGAGATGAAAATGTTGCTTTCAAAGGGTAATTTATTTGCTTGTTACTGCGTACCAACCATGTTTCACATATTAACATTGTAATTCATTAATGTGAATTAATATGTGTATATGCTTGTTCTGATATTGGTCAATAAACCAATCATAGAGGAAGAATACTCACAAAAATGTTTATTGTGAGTTCTGGTCATTATTTTGCTTTGTCATATTTTATTAGTGTATAGTTGGAATTATATACAGTATTCCTTATTTTTTGAGTGTCTGTCCCACATGGAGATAAATTTACATATAAATTATTTTATTTGTTGCTAACCATATGGTGTAGGGCACATATTCCTTTTTTAAGCCACATAAATTGAGGCTATTTGTGTAATTCATCCTGTTCTTCAAAACTTTTAAAAAGCTAGGCTTTCCCCAAACCACCATCACAAAAAAAAAAGCACAACCTTTGAATGATAATAGAAATATGTAGTGTTCAACATTATCACAACTTTTAAATGATAACAATTAAACATAATTTCCTAATGTGTTGATCAAAACCATGTTTTGTGGAAGAATGCATGTGTCAAAGGTCATTTTCATTCTGTATGTTTAATGCTCAATGTTATGTGAATTACTATGTGCAGCTTCTCAAGATTAAAGTGTTGGGCTATTGCAAGTACAGGAGAAACAGATGAGCAAGACATTGGTTTTTAGAAAATTAAACTTTTAAGAGGTGCGACCTCTAGTAATATAGGGTACCATTATTTAGTAGATGGAATTCTGTGTTCCTGGGGTCAAAATTCTGAAATACTATGGGATTGAAAGTGAAAGACCAAGGAGAAGTGTCCAAAAAGAAGTCACTAACTGGAAAAAAATGACTTTTGATTATACCTAATGATAGGTTATCTCAAGCTAAAAACAATTAAAAACAACAAAAAGGCCATTGGGAATCCCCGAATAAAGAAATAAGTGACAGCTAACGTAGATTTTAATGTCATAACTCTCCTGTTGGAATTTTTTTCCAAATGTAATTTATGACCATATGTTCTCGATTCTAAACAACCTTCCTCATTTGAAAATGTGTTCTATAATTAGTTCACTTATCCTCAGTTATCTTCATTCATTCTAACCCTTTTGTAATTAAACATTTTGTGTTTTCAAGTGTAATTATTTAGCAGTTCTTAGATTATAACTAAACATGGTCAAGATGATAAGCATGAGGAATGACAAATTTTATTATACTGTGTTACAACAGTTGCTGAAATATGCTTAAAACGGACTAGTTTGTAATGGAAAGAATGTGCTATGCTATTGTTACCCTTCCTTTTTATTTTCTGGTATTTGGACATGGGAGGGAGATTGATTGTGTAAGATTCTTGCAGTTGGGGCTCTGGAACATTGAGAATAATGGAGAAGGAACACGAATACAGAAACAGAAAGCAGTCAGAGATGAGCGAAACTGTATCCCTTAAAAAGGACCATTGGATACCAAACAGTGAACCACCTCTGGTTTTCACAGACACCATTTGGGGATAATTGGACACCGTAAATCTCTTGAAGGATGAGAAAGTGGTTAATGGTGGTAAGATGTTTATAGTATTTTAAAACTAACATGTGAATGAATGAATGAATGAGTGAATAATTAGGGCAGAAGATAAAGCTGTTTTAGTAATAGAAAGCCCTCAAGTATACAGGGAATAATAATATCAACATTTGACAAGAATCACAGATTTTTTCATCCAGGAACCATTAAAGGAAGCTAGAACTTGGGGGAAATTTGAGGCGAAAAAAAGGATACTTCCATAGGCTGCAATTATCTGCTCCAAGAGGTAATTACAAAGTTACAAAAGGAAAATTGTAACTTCATGGTGGAATACCTAATAGATACCACGTGAATAAAGAGGTGATATGTAATACCACCAATAATAGAAACATCTGGGAATACAGATAGGATGTATTGAGGAGAACCCAGTTTTATTTCTGTAGTATCACTAACATAAAATGAATATACTTGTGAGGAAGCATCAGACTCAAATTCAGTGACATTCTAATTTTAATCATCAAACATTAATATTGCTGAGGAAGTGATCTAGATTATTTTACACTAAATAGAATTGAATGTAATATCGTTTTAGGATTTCTATAAAGGATAGAAAAAAGAAAATTGGACCAATTTGAAGAAAGTCTATCAAGTAAATTATAATTTATAAATTTTTAACAGATAACGATACTAAGACTTTGTAAAAGAAAATCCTTGTTTTTAACAAATAAGAGTAAAATTATTTGGAGGCCAGAGGAACATCATAGCTAAAATTTTCAACTTGTTTAGATAAAATGATAGATGCATGTACATATTTTGGGAAAAAAAATTCTAGAGAATGTGAGAAGAGACAGATGAAACACCTAGCAAATAAGTTATTCAATGAAAATTATCTAGAAATTATGGGTAAAATTCTTAAATCAGAAATTAGGTCAAAACAATGTAAAAGATAAAGTAACTAGAGGAATTGTTTGAGCAGATGGCTTCAAGCATTTGTTCAAGCATTGCTGTCAATAGACCTTTTTTTATTTATTTATATGTGGTGCTAAGAATCAAACCCAGTGCCTCACACATACTAGGCAAGCTCTCTTCCACTGAGCTACAACCCCAGCCCTTCAAGCCTTTTTGTAGGTTCACCATATATTGAGTGTAGGATAAATACCCATATACTTTGATTCCAGTGGCCCTTGGATGTATTTGCATTTGAGTACTTTTCATTAAAGGAAAGTTTTTGCCCTGAATTATTTCACATAACACACTGTTTTCCAGGTTTGCTTGTGTCTAACCTTGTATGGGAACTCCGTTCCTTTTGATGGGTGAATGGTATTCTATTATATAGATATACTACACATTTATTTATTCATTAGTGAATAGACACTTGGGTTGTTCCAGCATCTGATTATGATAAATATCCCTGCTAGGAATTTATGTGGAGATTTTTGTGTATGTATTTTCAGTTCTCTTAAAGATAGATTATGGTAACTGTATTTGTCATTTTGGAGAACAATCAGAGTTTTTTAGATTATTCTTTATTTGAAGACAGATAATGTATATTATATTAGATATTACTATTCTGTTAAATATTTTTATAGTAGAAATAAATTTAAAAATTAAATCATGAACATTCTTTGCCTCACGTTCACCCAATAAGTTGAATCCAATAATCATTACACATATTTGTTTTTGTCTTAGTTTGAAATGGCATATGATTAATGTTGACTTGAATTCAAAATACTTCCTTGTTATTAAGCATTTCTTAACATGCAGAGAAAGTATGTAGAACAGAAGCATTATATATTTACACTCCAGAGTAGTAAGATAAGTTAGGAATTTAAGTTAGTAAGATAAGTTAGGAAATAAGTTAGTTCAGTGGAATTTTGACACAGAAACAAATTTACATAATATTTATGTAAGAACTTCAGTGGAACACAGCTTATTATCTGATGTCATCTCCTTCATTTCTTTGTGATTTTCATTGTCCATATATAAATCAATAGGCTGTTTTCTCTAGGTCCTGTCTCATAGGAGGATAACATATACTCCTTTGATATGTAAAAACATATGCTACTTTTAAAGGAGAAATAGTTCCCTTTGAATGAAGGTGCCTGAATATTATGGAAGTCGTAGTTTTTTTAATCTGAAAACTTTCTCCCACTAATATTAGGGTTTTAGCTTTATAACATCCCTCTAAGCACTGTTTTAGTTGCATCCCACAAATTTTAACATATTCTATTTTCATTTTTTTTTACTTCAGATTATTTTCTAATTTGCCAGGAGACCTCTGTAAACAACATTGCTTATTTAGATTTATGTTAACTTCCAGTATTTGCTATGGTTTTCCATTTATTTTTTTTTTTACTTTTAATTTTGATTAGAAAATAGATTTTGTATACTTCAAGCATTTAAAAATTCATTAGTGTGTACATTATGGCCCAGGATAGGATCTATCATGGTGAATATTCCATGTGCATTTAAAATATATTTATTATATTCCACTGTCGATGTGTAGAATGATCATTTGTTGTGGTTTTGTTCAGTTCTTTATATATTTTCTGTGTACTCACACTATTGATTACTGAGAGAATATTAGAGTCTCCATATGATTGTCACTTCTACTTTTAGCTTCTTGCACATTGTTAGTTGTATATACATTCATGACTGTTATCTTGGATAAGGAATACAGACAATATCCCTCATTTTCTTAGAGAACTTTCCTTTCTTTGATACTTAATCTTCCTTTTAACTTGTGTTTGCATGATAATTCTTTCTACTACATTCCATTACTTTGTGTAGAGGTGTATAGCTGGCATGGGATAGAACTCAGGGCCTCATGTGTATTTGACAAAAACTTCTACACTTGAGCTGCATCTGCAGTCCCATCGTGAAGGGGCTTTAACCGACTTACATCATTATATTTCAGGTGGTTTTATTATAAATAGCATATACCAGATTTTTTTTCTTGGTAAGTAGTTTTAGGGTTTGTCTTTTAGCCCTTCCCTCCTTCCTGAACCAGGTTGATAGCAGAGAAAAGGAAAACCACCAAATATATTGATGTGTCATGATACTTTTGAGTTCCATAATTCACCTTGAAATATTTATTCTTTAGAGTCCTATGCTAGCATTTCCAGGTGTTTCTCCTGGGATACTTAATTGAATTCTGGATTTGAGTTAGGATGTACCATGTTTACTACATCTTAATACTTTGATGTGTCACTCCTATACTGTTGTGTTGTATTTGGTTCTTGTTTTTTAAATATATAATTTTGATTTATTTTATGAAGCTTCTAATTTTTCTTATCTTTTTTCATCATATATAGAAACATTTAAAAATAAATTTCCATGTCCTACATATAGATTTTTATGTACTGTGATAATAGATTTCCAAAGTTCTTATCTCTTACTTCCAGAATATCAGTCCCACCACACCCCTGTGGGTATCTTTCATTTTACACTTCATAGCCATGTTCATGAAAGTCTTTATTAGAACAAATAAAACTTTGGACTCTCATTCTAGCAGAAAATTGATCTACCACTGGTTTGTCTAGCATGGTAGAGATGATTAGTGACTGTCTGCATAATAAATAAATTAGGGAGGAAATAGTGAATAAGCGAAATGACAAAAGTGACCGAGGACCAAAGAACTGTGACTTATTTGCAAATAACTATTATTTATGATAACTACACTGGAATTAATTATTGTTATTTTGTTAATGAATTTCCCGAATTTTTTGATCTGATTTGTTTTCTTCATGATGTTTTCCTGCAGGTCAAAGTTCGTAACATGTTCGAGTGCTTCAGGGAAGGAGGTGAGCAATTGCTGTGATACTTTCTAAAAAATTTATATGTACTGTTGCCAGAGTTGTCACAGTTTCAAGGTCTGTGAGTTCATAATTTCAGAGGCCAAAGGAGAATAATTTTATGATAGACTTTTCCCTATGAATATCCCTTCATTGTTTACATTGTTTAAAGAATTGTCATTATTGTGTCTTCCCTTTTAAAATTTATTTTTGAAGTCTGGATAATTTTAGAGAATCACTGACATATTTCTTTTTTGACCGTTTTGTGTTAAATAATCTTAGAGTGACATTTAAGTGTGCTATATATTATATATCTGGAACATCCAAAACATAGATATTTCTACTCATATTTGTGCTGTAATCATGGTATTTATTTATTTTTGGTACTGGAAATTGAACCCAAGGGTGCTTAACCACTGAGCCACATCCCCAGCCCTTTTTCTAAAATTATTTTTTAGGTGTTGATTATTTTATTCACCCAGCCCTTTTAAAATATTTTATTTAGAGACAGGATCTCACTGAGTTGCTTCAGGCCTCACTAAGTTGCTGAGGCTGGCTTTGAAATCATGATCCTCCTGCATCAGCCTCCCGAGGCACTGGGATATGCCATTTATTTATTTTTTTACTACTTCTTAAAATTTCAGTGGATTAAAAGTGTTGTATTTTTAAAATTTCTAATAGATTTCACCTAATTTTGTTAGAAAATCCAATATCATATTTGTATGCTGTATACATTAGATGTCCACTATTCACCTATTAAACAAAATGTCTTTTGTACATGTAGTGTTCTTCTTAATAGTATCGTAGATAATAAAACTATGCCAAAAAAAAGCCTGGCTATGGAAATGCTTATTTGTTGGGAGGGTGCTTGTATGGATCGATGATGAGCACAATTGTCTGAGGATGCTGAGAGACTCATTCCAGATGTCAATCTGAGGTCCAGATGAGTGACCCTCTAATAGGACAAGTAAGACTCTCAGAGCCTGGCTCTAATGGTGAATCCTTAATGAAAACATAATAAAAGTGTAAGATTGCCTTTTCTTTTTCTCAAAATAGTAGTATCTTGTCCTATGTACTTTACCCATGGCTTATTTCATTTTTCTCATTTGAATGGAATTGTAGATAAATTGTATATAGGAACTATTTTCTTAATAAGTTTGGAAATGAGAAATTGAATTAAAAAGGGTTAAGCAACTGTTATGGTACTGAAAGGCTAATTAATGGTGGGCTAAAGAGAAGAATTATGCATGCCTGTAAATGTTGACAATGAAACAATTTCAGTTCTTTGACATTTTTATGTGAAGTATTTTCTGAGACTATTTTTTTTCCCTGTTTTGTTTTGCTGAGGTAGAGAAGAGGAGGGCTTTAATGAGGTCCTCCAATTCAGAAAATAGGGGTAAGTAGTTTAATCAGCATCCTCTGAAATTCATACACCATGTGTTTTGTGCCACATGTTCAGATTTTTGTGTTTATTTTTTCAATGACTTATTGGGTAATATCTATATGAAGTGACTTTTTGTTTGGTGTTGTCCACCTGCATTACTGAATTATCAGATTTTTGCATGGAATGACAATTATAAAACTTTGAGAAATTTTTTAGTTTTATATTACAATAAAATATCTTTAGGGGTACTCCAACTATGCTGAAGGTTATGGATGATTATTACTGTTCTTTTCATGAAGATTTGAATTTGTTGTTTTCTTACATTTCCTTGATCTGGAAAATTGTATACCAAGGTATAAGATTTTTGTAAGGCCATGAAGATTTTAATGACAAATAATCATGCATGAAGTACTTCATACTTCTGAAACAAAAATAAGCTTAATTTTTCAGTGGTCATATAATGGAATTTCATATGCAGAATCATCATTTATTTTTGAAATTGAAGCTAGTGCCCCGGCCCACAGGACATCAACGGGTACCTGGAGGGGGGTGCTGGGATTGAAAGAGACAAGAGACAAGAGAAATGGAGACAAGACAAAAGCCTGATCAAGTCTCGTTTATTAGAGGAATAAACACAGTTAATATAAAGTACAGAAACCAATCAGAGTAAAGCGCGCAAAGGCAAGACTAGTCTCGCACCAGAACTCCAATAAGGAAGTGTAGTTGTCCAATCATGAAGCACCACGCAATCTAGTGTGATGCACCTGGTATAGTCTGACAGGTGTGTAAACAGGTAATGGCACGCCCCACCAGCATCTGGCAGGTGCCATCTTAGCTCAGCATGAGGCGAGGCAGGGGTCGTGACCATGAGTCAAAGCGCCTGACCATGAGCCAAGGCGCGTGACCTTGAGGCAAGGCAGGGCGCGTGACCTGCCAGCTCTGGACAAGCTAGTATCAGTAGGACAAATTGTTTTATTTTCTTTTCATGATTACACAGATTTTTTATTACCTGAGACATTCACCTGCCTGCCTCCTTTCCTTCCTTCCTTCCTTCCTTCCACTTAAACTGGACCCAGGGTATGCTAACTACCAATTAGATACAGCACAGACCTTTTTAATTTTAATTTTGAAACAAGGTCTTGCTACTGGTGGCCTTCAATTTGTGATCACACTTTTCCAGCCTCCCAAGAGACTGACAATACAGGCATGTACTACTGCATCTGGCTATATTATTTTTCTTTTGAAAATTTTGTTGTCATAATTTATTTCCAATAGCAATTTTTATATGGAGTGTATTTTAAAGTATGTATTTATTTCTCCAGAAACAAATATGGTAATTAACAAAAATACTGTGAAGAGTAAGAATTGTAAATTCTAGAAATAAAAGCTCATACCACATGCTGAAATGTGCCCTAACCTTTAATCACTTAAAAAAACCTTTTTAGGGTAAACATGAATAGGAGAAACACTGAAATATGTTTTTGTTTTGTTTTTTAGTACTGGGAATTGAACCCAGGGTTGTTGTACCACTGAGCTGTATCTCCAACTGTTGAATTTTATTTTGAGACATGAGATTATAAATTGTCCAAGCTGTTATAGAGCTTAATAGTCCTGGATTGTTATAGGAATTAATAGTCCTATTGCAAATTCCCAAGTGGCCGTGATTATAGGTGTGTGCCACTGTGCTCAGTATTGTTTACATGTTTTAATCTAATAAACATTTTACAAATCACTACTTTGTATATTCATCCATAATAGTATATAAATAGATTTGTGGTATCATAGCTGCTCTTCCACTCTAAGAGTATATATTGACTATAATGTTTATGTTATATATTGCCAGGGTTGAAAATGTACAACCCAGTGTGTTTTTTAAAAGAAATTTCTAAGTGTGGGAACTGAACAAAGATGAACTGTCTCATTATTCGCGTTTATATTGTTCTTTATAGTGCTATTCCATGCAATAGGTAAAGAAAAAGAAATATGCCATGATGATACTAGGAATAGACATGACTGTCTTTGCTGGTGACATCATTGTCTGTTTTTGTTTTAATTCATTTATGGTATTTTATTATAACATTTAAAATTTTTTTAATTTTCTAAATTTAATTTAAAATTTAATTGAATTTTAATTTACGTTTCATTTTTTGTTACTTAGAATTGAACCCAGGGGTAAGTTTACCAACGAGCTATATCCCTTGTTTCTAAATTTTTCTTGTTTCTAAATTTTGAGACAGGGTTTTGCTAAATGGCCTAGGCTGTCCTTGAACTTCTTGCGGTCTTCCTGCTTCAGCCTCCTGAGTCATTAGGATTACAGGTGTGTGCCACCTGACCCTGATTCATTGTGGTATATTCATACATGCACATAGCATAACTTTATTAATTCCATTCCACCCTTTTCCTGTCCCTCCTCCTTTCCCCTCATTCCCTTCCTCTATTCTTTGTTTTCATGGGATTCATCTCCCTTTTTTATCCTTATTTTGGTGAAGCTTTTGTATATGACAGAAAATATTCAATCCTTGATTTTTTAAGTTTGACTTATTTCATTTAGCATCTTGTTCTCTAGTTTCATCCATTTACCAGCAAATGCCATAATTTCATTCTTTTTTATAGTTAAGTAAAACACCATTGTGTTTATATACCACATTTTCTGTGTGTCTTGGCATCTGTAGGAGGATCCATAGCTGAGTCCCATTTAGTGTGCTCCTGAGAAAAGTGTGTATTCTGCTGCAGGGAATTGAACTCAGGGTCAATTGAACTCAGGTTACCACTGAGTTGTATCTAACTGTTGAATTTCACTGATTACTAGAGATATCGAACATTTTTTCCTGTATTTGCTGCCCCTTTGTACTTCTTCTTTTGCACATTTATTTATTGGTTTTTTTTTTGTTGTTAAGTTTTTGTAATTCTTTATACCTTCTTAATCTTCTATCAGAAGAATAGCTGACAAAGATTTTATCCCATTTTGTAGGCTCCCTCATTTTGCTTTTTTGCTGTGCAGAAACTTTTGTTTGATGGCAACCAACTTCATGGATTTTGGTTTTATTTCTTGTGCTTTGGGAATCTTGTTAAGGAATTTGTTCCAAGCAACAAAATGATGGAATATCATATTGATCCTTCTAGCAATTATAATGTTTCTGGTCTGATTCCTAAGTGTGAACCATTTTAATTTGACTTTTGCGCAGGGTGAGAGATAGGGATCTATTATCATTTTTCTACATACAGCTATCTAGTTTTGCCAGTACCATTTGTTTAAAAGGCTTTCTTTTCTCCAAAGTATATTTTCGGAAAATTTATCAAGCATATGACAGCTGTAAGTATGCAATTTTGTCTGTTTCTTCTATTCTTTTCCATTGGTCTTGATGTCTCTTTTGATGCCAATACCATGTTGTTTTTGTTACCACAGCTCAGTAGTATAATTTCAGATCAGGTATTGTGAAGCTTCCTGCTTTGCTTTTCTTGCTCAGTGTCTCTTTGGCTATACTGG
The DNA here is from genome assembly GCF_902686455.1 of Sciurus vulgaris. Taxonomy (NCBI): domain Eukaryota; kingdom Metazoa; phylum Chordata; class Mammalia; order Rodentia; family Sciuridae; genus Sciurus; species Sciurus vulgaris. Next base: position 129,550,656 of record NC_136462.1, on the reverse strand, counting down.
GTCTCTTAGTCTTCCAAATGAATTAAAATTTTTAAAAATTCTTTGAAGAATGTTATTGGTTTTTATTTTTTATTTTTTATACATATTTTAATAGTTGATAGACCTTTACTTTATTCATTTATTTATATGTGGTGCTGAGTATCAAACCCAGTGCCTCACACCTGCTAGGCAAGCACTCTACCACTGAGCCACAACCCCAGCCCATCATTGGTATTTTAATGGGGACTGCAATTGATTATGTGTATTACTTTTGGCAGTATGGCCATTTTGACAGTATTAATTCTGCCTATCCAAGAACATGGAATGTCTTTCCATCTTCTAAGGTCTTCCTCAGTTTATTTCTTCAGTGTTCTATAATTTTCACTGTAAAGCTCTTATCGCCTTGGTTTGCTTAATTACTAAGTTTTTTTTTTTTTTTTTTTTTTTACCTTATTGTAAATGGAATGTTTTTCCTGATTTCTTTCTTGACTGAATCACTTTTGGAAAGATACTGATTTATGGGTATTGATCTTGCATCCTACAGAACTCATTCATAATCTCTAGAAGTCTTGTGGTAAAGGTTTTGGGGTCTTTAAATATAGGATTATGTCATTCACAAACAGAGATTGTTTCACTTCTCATTTTCATATCTGTATCCATTTGTTTTTCTTGTCTGATTGCTCTAATGTTTTGAGGACTATATTAATTAGGAGTGGTGAGATTAAACAGCCACTTGTTCCTGATTTTAGAGGAAATGCTTTTTGTTTTTTCTCCATTTACTATGATGTTGGCTTTGGGTTTATCATTAATAACCTGTATGATATTGAGGTAAGTTCTTTCCATTCAGTAGCTTCTCAAGTGTTTTTAACATGAATGGGTGCTGGATTTTATTGAAGATCTTTTCTGCCTCCATTGAGATGCAGATTCTGCCACTTGTGCTGGTCCTTAATTTTAGTACTGTTTTAGTGAGGTTCCTTTGTTACTCACCTCCCGGAGGAGAAGACTTCCTGTTTTATGTATTTGGTGCTGAGAAACTTCAGGCTCTTTAGTTTTCCTTGTGGGATAGGTCTTTTACCAATAGAATCTTGCAGTTTTGTTTATCTGGGAATGTTTTAAATTCTCCTTCATTTTTCAATAATAATTTTGTTACATAAAGAATTTCAGGTTGACTTTTTTTCTTTCAACATTTTAAATATGTCATCTTAATTTTTTCTGGCCTCCATAATTTCTGATTAGAGGTCTTCTATTAGTTTTATTAAGGATTACTATTTTAAAGCTTCTCTCTTTGTCCTTAACTTTTAAAAATCTATGATATATGAAGGTGTATTTCTGTACAGTTATCCTACTTGCAGTTGCAGTTCATTAGTCTCATGTGTAGATAATTACTTGCATTACATTTGGAGAGTTTTGTTTCTCTTCAAACATTCTTTTTCTTTTTTCTAACTCTAAATGTTAGTATGTTTTTTTCTTTTCCTTTTTGTATCATAGATTACATTAATTCGATTGTCTTTTATTCAAACTTGTTGCTCGGTATTTTTCTGCAAGCTCAAATAAGCTGAATATTTTATGTTTGTTTTGAGATGGGCTCTTACTATTTCCCAGATTTCAATCAAATTCCTGGGCTTGCCTCACCAGGGGTAGTTGGTAACATAGGTATACCCACTCCTCATGACTTGAATTTTTACCTTTACTTTTCTATTTCTATTTATTTTATATTTCACTTACTTACAATTTCTGTATTTAGATTGGTGTTGTCTATTTGATAAGATAGTGTTCTCTTATTTTCCTTAATTTAATTTGGACATGGTTCCTGTAAATTCTTTGAAATATTGATAGTATCTGATTTAGTTAAAGCATTTTTCTAACATCTCATATAGCAAAGCTTCCTCAAAAGTAATCTTTATTGCCTGAATTGTTTTCTTCCATGGACCAGATTTTCCTGTTTCTTTGTGTATGTCATATTTTTTCAACAGTAGATATTTTATAGAACATAAAACAATTCTGAAAGTAGTATATCTTCCCATAGTTGGTTGTTGCTCTTTCTTTTATGAATTCTTGAGCTAATTTTATAAAGTCTGTATTCATTTTCATATGTAGCTAGTATATTCACTGTAGCTGAAGTAATAAATCACCTAAAATTTGACAGAGGCTTATTTAAATGACTCGCACCAATAAATTTTTATCCCTTGAAGAAGAACTCTGTATTTATCTTGCAACGTTACTTGAACATTTAGTCAGGCAATGTAAATTTTGGTGCGGTCTTCATTTTATGTCTTTTTACAGCCTAAACATTAACCAGAGATGAGACATTTGGACTTTTTCAACTCTTTTGTGAGTATATACGCTGATATACTTACATATGAATAAAGTTCTCTAGATTTATGAGAATATGCCAGTGATTTTCAAAGGCCCTAGTGGGCATATCATTTCTCAGATCATAAGTATTTATCCAAGTTCTTGATAAATGCACTGATGTTTCCCTTATTTTCAGAGTGAACATTGAGTCAAAGGAAATAACAATGTCCTATATAATGTAACCTTTCCTGAGAACTAGATAGAGGTTGGCCCCCAATCCTTGTTGAATGGTTTATTTTTGACATTTACGTTGTGTTAGTCAGCTTTCTGTAACTATTAAAAAAATACCTGAGATACAATTAAAAAGGGTACAGATTTCATTTGGCTCATTGTTTCAGAGGTTTCATTCTATGGTTGTTTGACTATGTTGCTTTGGGCCTATGGTAGCACATTACATTATGGCAGGAGGACATGGTGCAGGGAGCCTATTTACCTCCTGGTGGACAAGAAGAAGTAATAAAGAAAGATCAGGGATCATAATCCCAGTATTCTCTTGAACAGTATACCTCCTATAACCTAACTTCTTCCCAATTGTCCCCACTTCCTAAAGGTTATATCCACTCCTATTAGTGTCCCTGGCTGGAGACCAAGCCCTGCACCCATGAGCCTTGCATATGGTTAGAAAAATTCAGGATTCAAATTATACCACAGTGTTTGTGAAATATTTCACTGGTTCTGAGATTCAAAGCTATAAGAAAATACATATTTAGAAGGGTGTGATTTCTTCTTAACCTTAAATCCTTATCCCCTTCCCACTTATTTTGGCTCTTCTTTTATTTACCTGGTAGTTAACCAGCTTTGTAACTTCTTATTTTCCTGTATGGACTGATTGAAATAAAATACAACATACAAAAAAGAACAGCAACAACAAAAAGAATAGACTAACTGAAAAAATGAAAAAAGTAGGTCAGTATTAAAACTTGTTATGTAGGTATAATTAAAACATGAAAACCGGACTCAGTCACTGTGGAGGGAGAGGGAGTGAGAGGACAAAGCCGTTCAAACCTCAGCAGCTTCCTTTTTCTTCATCCCCGAGCAGACCCCGGAGCCCCTGAGGCCCTCCCTACATCTTTGGAACACGCTAGTAATTCATTGATAACAGGAAACTATGAGGGACCCTGTGAGTAGCCAGTACAGCTCCTTTCTTTTCTGGAGGATGCCTATTCCAGAACTGGATCTGTCGGAGCTGGAAGGCCTGGGTCTGTCAGATACACCCACCTACAAGATCAAGGACAGCAGCGTTGGCAAAATGACCGGGCAAGCAACAGGAGCAGAACAAGAGAAAAACCCAGAAGGTGATACCCTCCTAGAGTACAGCACCTTCAACTTCTGGAGAGCTCCCATTGCCAGCATCCACTCCTTCGAATTGGACTTGCTCTAGGCTAAGACTTACCTCTCCTACCACCTTGCCCTTACTGTCTTCTCTTTCAAGCCCCTTCCTTCTCATCCCTTTCCCAAATTAATCTTGTTCTCTTCTCTCTATTGTGTTGGTGGTGCTGATGAATCTGCCAGTTGTTTGTTTGTTTATTTATTTAACTACCTACCTACTTAATCCATTTCTCTCAAAAGCCCTCACACCAAAGTAAAGGGTTCAAGTAAGGGAGTACTGGATCACAGAAATCCTAACCCCACCCCCTGGATTAACCCCAGAAAATAGGCTTTGGGGAGGCATCAGGGAGTAGTAGTGTAAAATAGAAGACCATTTTGATTTCATTTTTAATCAGCTTTAAAGATTGTTCATACCCTCTGGCAGAGGGCTTGCTTGGCATGTGTAAGACCTTGGGTTTGATCCCTAGCACCACAAAAAAGAAAAAGGTTGCTTAAACCTTTGTAGTTTCCTGTAGTTACCAGTAAACTTAAGTATTTTTTCCAGGGTTAGTAAAAATCTTCTAATTTTTAATTTAAGATGACTTGCCACACAGAATGATCCAAAAATGCTAAAATGATAATTTTTTTAATCCTGCTCCCTATAATACATTCTTTTCCCCAGAGAAATTGGAGGTTAAGGTATAAAACAAGAGGAAATAATACATTTTGGAAAATGAAAATATGGGAAAGCACTGAATCATTTCAGAAATAGTTGAAGCTCTTTCCTTCCAAAAAGTGCTCTTTTCTTTGTTTTCTGCAGTCCTGGGGATCCAACCTAGGGGCCTTTTATCACTGAACTATATCCCTAGCCCATTTTATTTTTTTAATTTTGAGATGGGGTCTGAGTTGCCCATGCTGGCCTTGAACTTGTCATCCTTTTTGTCAGCCTCCCTAGTCCAAAAGGGTGTTCTTGAGCCTACTCACTTATAACTTTGCTTCTAACTGTGGGTTGAAAATTCTAAGGAAAATCAGATTTTAAATCTTAAGAAGAAACCGTGCTATTAGGATAATTTGTAAGGTTCTAATTCAGTCTTCTAAAAAGCATAGGGGTTTGGTCCTGAGTATTTAGTCTTGCCCCTTCCTCATTTGTAATATATAATACTACTAATCAGTTGGCCTCAGGCACAGTTCTAAAGCTACCTTAAGACCATGAAATGAATGATTGCATTCTGCCCCTACACCTTGTTCCTACTCCTTGCAAAATTATTGCTGATTTGTGCTGCCATTTACTCATTTATTTAATAAAGACATTCAATCCAAAAAAAAAAAAAAAAAAAACCATGAAAACCTGAGGAGGAGGGAAAAAAATGGAGAAATGATATTTGGTGTAATAATGATCAAGATATTGATATTTTCAAAATCAAACACAGGTACCAAACCAGAAAGCCAGAAAACTCAGAGTACATAAAGTGGATAAATAAGAAATTCACATAGGATTTTGAGTTGTTCATTTTTAGTGTATAGAAATACATTTGATTTTAATTATGATTTTTTCTTTCTTCATAGCTTTATTGAGGTAAAATTGAAGTGAAATAAAATGCACATGTTAGAAATATGTAGTTTGATCAGATTTGACATGTTTTGACATATATGTAACCAATACAATCAATATAAAAAGCATTTCCACTACTTTTTAAAAAAATTTAGTTCATGCACTGTTTCCTGCATGATTTATTGCATAAGAAATCAATCACATTCATATATATAGAACCCCACTCCCACTTGTCAACTACTTCAAAATTAAAGAGCACACTTATAAATATCTCACATGTCAAGGGAGAAAGCATAAGAAAAAGTAAATAAAAAGTACTTGACCTATGTGGTAATAAAAGCTTAATATATCAGAATCTCTGGGATGAAATAGTACTAAGATGAACATTTTTAACCTAAAATGCCTGTACATAATTTTGAAAATTATTTTCAAAATAGGCAGTAGGAAGGAAAAATAAGTGTAGGAGTAGAAATACATGAAATAGAGAAGAAATAATACAGCTTAAAGTTGATAAAAAATTTAAAAAGTCTAATCAAGATAAAAGCAAGAACATAAAATTAATATAAATGGAAAGGGAACTATCAGAATAACCCTACGGATGCTAAAAATATATTAAGGTGATATTATAATTACATGCAAACGTGTGATAGCTTACATAACATGATTTACATTAGAGAAGGATCTGTGTTGCTGAGAAGAAAGTCTATTCATTATTATAGATGGATAAAATATTGTTTATATGTTTTTAAAGTCTAAATTGTTGACTGTAGTTTTTTAGTTCTGTAGCTTCTTTATTTAGTTTTTGTTTGGAAGATCTTCCAGTAGTGACAGAGCATGTTAAAATTACCCAGTATTATTGTGTTGTGGTCTCTTTGATTCTTGAAACTTAGGATTTGTTTAATGTAGGTAGGTGCTCCAGTGTTTGGGGCATAAAAATCTATGATTGTTATGTCGTGTTGATATGTATTTCCTTTAAACAGTATGAAATGTAATTCTGTCCCTTCTGATTAGCATTGGCTTAAAGTCTATTTTATCCGATATGAGGATAGAAAATCCTGCTTATTTATGTCATCAAGGTGAATGATGTTTTTTGTCCATCCTTTGAACTTTCAGTCTGTGGATGTCTTTGCCTATGAGGTGAGTTTCTTGAAGACATCATATTGTTGGGTCTTGTTTTTAATCCAGTTTGTCAGTTCTATGTCTTTTGATTGATGGATTGAGGTCATTTATATTGAATGTTATTATTGATAAGTGATTTTTATTCCCTTCCATTTATTATTTATTTCTTCTTTTTACTTTGAATTAGTTTTACCTTTGATTGACCATTCTACTAGTGTAGTTTTTTTTTTTTTTTGCTGGTTTTCACTTTTATTTTTCATTTCTTCTTCTTGAAATATTTTATTGAGAATGTTTGTTATACAGGATTTCTAGTTATGAATTTTTCTATTTCTGTTTATCATTGAATGTTTTTGTTTCATTGTCAATTCTGAAGGTTAATTTTTCTGGTTATAGTATTCTTGGACAGCATCCACTTTCTTTCAGAGCCTGGTGTCTATTATTCTAAGATGATCTAGTTCTGAGGGTCTGCATTGAAATCAGCTAGGTCTGGACTGGTTTCCCTCAAAATGTTACCTTTGGTTTTTCTCTGGCAGCCTTTACAATTTTATCCTTATTCTGTATATTAGGCATTTTCATAATAATGTGACTTGGTGTGGGTCTGTTGGAATTTTGTTTATTTGGGGTCCTATAAGTCTCCTGTATTTGATTTTCCACTTCATTCTTTACGTTTGGGAAATTTTCTGACATTATTGTATTGAAAAGTTTGTGCATTCCTTTGGATTGTATCAGTGAGCCTACATCTTTCCCGATAAATCTTAAGTGTGGTCTTTTCATTTTATTCCATATTTCTTGGAATTTGTGTTCATGGTCTCTTAACATCTTTTCTCCATGGTCAACGTTGTTTTCAAGATTATATATTTTAGTTTCATTGCCTGAAAATGTCTCTTCCAAGTGATCTAGTCTGCTGGTGATGCTTAACATTGCATTCCTAATTTGGTTTACTGATTCCTTCATTTTGAGGATTTCTGCTTCATATTTTTTTCAGAATCTTTCTTTATTGAAGTGATCTTTCACATCCTGTATTGTCTCTGATTTCACTCCTTACATCTTCGTTTACTTTGCAGATCATTTTGATTATGTATATTCTAAATTCCTTCTATGACACTTCTTCCACTGTGGTATTGTTAGATTGTTATTGAAGTATCTAGGTTTCCTTGGGGTGATTTGTTCCCTTTTTCATGATTTTTGTTGTCTACCCATCTAGCAGAATGGATCTGAGGTACTAGAGTTTCTACTCTGTGGATTTAAAGTATCCCTGGAGGTTTGTTGTACTTTACTTGCTGAGAATCTGCCCATCTGCTTTCTTGGTTTAACTCCATTGAACAGCCAAAAAAGGGGCTGCCTCTATTCATTCATCTTGAAAACCTCCTAATTGTGATTTTGTATCCTGATAGTTTCCAGATTTGAGGTACTAAGAGAGTTCATTTTTGCATGTGTCTATATTGCCTTTGGGGTTCTTTACTCATGCTGCCTGTAAATACAGATAATTTGCTTTTTGATGTGCAGTTATATGACTTTTATGTAATTTTCTCAATTAAATAGTCAAATCAGTGCTTAAAATACTGTGTAAAAAATAGTTATGCTCATGTAGTTTACCTTAGAAAAACAGTCTTTATAACCTGAGTATGATGTAGCCTTGGAATTATTATTTTTATTTCTTTCTATTATTATTTCTTTTATTGCTTCTTGCGCTTGTAGTGTGTCCTGCAAGACCCAGGCCGAGGAGGCGGGCAGGGCGTTGGCCTGCCTTTCCAGTGGCAGTACCCTGGGATGGTGCGGCAGGCCAGTGGGCGTGTCCGTGGGTGTCATGCGGCTGCGGTGGTCCGTTTGAGCTCCTGGGGGTTGAGGTGAGGCGGCTGCAAGCGAGTGTGGTTGGGCAAGTGCAGCCAGCGAAGGAGGTTTTGGTTCCTGGCAGGGGCGTGCGGCAGGCCAGGAGACCGGTTGCTGGGGCTGTGCTGTGTGCTGGCCGTTGGCGAGGGCTGAGGCAGAGTTCGGCTGAGGGCCTGTGCCAGGAGAGGAGGGAGGAAGAGGGCCCAAGTGTGCAGGCTCTCAGAGGTGGCGCGGGCCCCTTTTGTCCCGCCAGAGGCCCAAGGTGGGCGCGCTGGGAGCCAGGAGCGGCCCCGGGTGGATTGCCTTGTCCCGCCCTGCATGCTGCTCCGGGGGTGGTTTTGCAGGCCACGTCCGGCAAGCAGGGAGACTTGAGTCGCGCTGGGCCCTTGCCCGTGGCCGGTTTGGCCTGAGCGCGCGGGTGCAGGAGCGCCGGGGGTCCCGACTGTGGCGTGTCCTGGTGGGCATGCAGCGCGGTGCCATGAGGTGGGCAGAGCACAGGGGTGGTGTGGTGGGAGGCCCCTGAGGCGAAGGGGCCGTGGCAGGATGGGACGGTAGCGCTGCAGTGTGTGTTCGCCCACGAGGTGGAACGCTGGCCTGATTTGTGAGCGAGGGTGCCGTTGTGCAGCTGCGGGTGAGATGGGTCTGAGGGCCCTGGAGGACGCCTGAAGCGCGGAGGGCATCAGCGTCGCACGGCCCGCCAGGCCGCCGGGAAGGGAGCCTTCCGTGGCGCTTCCCCGCCGTTGGGCCAGGTGTGTCCTCCCAGCCGCGGGGTCCACGAGTTCCTGCGTGGCCCGCTGAGGGAGGGGGACGCGGGGTAGGCAGGTGTGAGCGTGTGGGTTTCTGGGCCGGCGGCCGGACGCCCGTGTCGGAGGCCTGGGCCCTGGTGCACAGTGTGTCCCTTTTCTCACGGATGCGTGTCCTTCGTGTACACTTGCTCAGGCGGAGTTGGCGTGGGAGGCGTGGCGAGAGCCTGGCAGCAGGGTGCCCAGCTTTGCCGAGGACGTCGGGCCCCGATGACCAGCTGGCATCCGTGTGTCCACGGCGCTGTGTGGCGAGGACGGTAAGCAGTGCTCGGACCCCGGCCCTTGCCCTCCACCCTGAGGACCTGGCTGAGCTGCGAGGGCCACGTCCTCCGTGGCCGGGCAGTGGGCCGCGCCTTGGGCAGGCGTGGAGTGGAACTCCCGTCCCCGTGGCTGGGTTGGCCCGGGCCTGGACCCTGGGCGCTGCCAGGGGTGTCGCAGGTGGCCGGCTGGTCCCGTGCCCGCGCAGCGACGCGGACCTGGTGGCCTCGTCCGGCGTGCTGGGATCGATGATGAGTCCTGCAATAACATTCCTTGGAAAAGCTGAACAAAATGAGTGAAAACTCACTACCGTCTCGCTCATCGTGACTGAGGTCCAGCACGTTGGCAGCGGCCAGGGACAGCAGTTCCCGGGTGTTCCCGTTCCCCGGGCAAGCAGAGGGGGTGCCCCTAGGCCCGGCGGGTGCGCGGAGGGAGGGGCTGTGGGCGCCCCTGCTGCGGGGGGCGAGCGCGGGGCCCGGGTGGCGTGACCGTGGTGTCGTGGGCTGTGCCCGGCCGCTTGGCGTTGGTGCGGTAGGAGTCCTCAGTGTGCAGGTCGGAGGGCAGCTGGCACCTGCGTGTCCGAGCGCAGGCCCTGGGAGTGCTGGCAGGCCGTGGAGTCCGGTGGGTGCCCGGGCAGTGCCCTGGTCCACTTTTGCCTGGGGGCGAGGTGGTTGGAGACCTCGGGTGGGGCGTGGAGTAGGAGGCAGCAGAGAGGGAGGGCCCAGGAGTGTGGAGGCACGGGGAGTCCTGGGAACGTTGGAGGGGCCGCAGCGCGTTGGAGGCGGCGTGAGACGTGCGGGCATTGGCGTGTGGCCCGAGCCCTCGTCCGTGCCACGTGCGCGGGTGGCCCGCGGAATGAAGAGTGTGGAAGGTGGAGGGGGCCCGTGTGGTGGGTGCAGCGAGGCACGTTAGGGAGATGCGAGTTCGGTCCTGGGTGGGCGCGGGTGCCCGTGTGGTGTGTCCTGGAAGACCCAGGCCGAGGAGGCGGGCAGGGCGTTGGCCTGCCTTTCCCGTGGGAGTGCCACGGGGGGTGGCGCGGGGGGTGGCCGGCTGGGAAGGCTGGAATGGCGGTGTGGCATTCCCCAGACTGGCCCTGGTGCCCAGTAGGGGCAGCGATTGGAGTGCGGGCCGCAGGGCCGCATGCAGTGCAGGGGCGCCCCAGCGGGTCCGCAGGCGTCACTGCGTGGCCGCCTGGGCCTGGCAGTGAAGGCGAGCTTCCCAGGGCGTAGGTAGCCTTTGGCCCGGGGCAGTGGGGTGTTGCCGCCGTCCCTGTTCCCAGGGCCGGCTGGCCTTGCCGGCACAGCCCCTGTGGGTTGGCCCTGCCTGCGCGTGGACCTGTTCCCCCAGGCCTTGGGGGGACTGTGCCTTTGTCCCCGGGCGTGCGGGCTGGGGAGCGTGCTGTCCGTCGGGGCCGCCGGAAGGCTGCCTCCTTGTCCCGCGGGGTTTGTGGCCCAGGTTGCACTCGCCCCGGGCGCTCCGGGGCTGGCGTGGGAGCTCTTCTGCCTGTGCATGGTGTCCTGCGGCGGCGAGGCCACCCTGCGCTGGTGCGGCAGGCCAGTGGGCGTGTCCGTGGGGTGTCATGCGGCTGCGGTGGTCCGTGTGAGCTCCTGGGGGTTGAGGTGAGGCGGCTGCAAGCGAGTGTGGTTGGGCAAGTGCAGCCAGCGAAGGAGGTTTTGGTTCCTGGCCGGGGCGTGCGGCAGGCCAGGAGACCGGTTGCTGGGGCTGTGCTGTGTGCTGGCCGTTGGCGAGGGCTGAGGCAGAGTTCGGCTGAGGGCCTGTGCCAGGAGAGGAGGGAGGAAGAGGGCCCAAGTGTGCAGGCTCTCAGAGGTGGCGCGGGCCCCTTTTGTCCCGCCAGAGGCCCGAGGTGGGCCCGCTGGGAGCCGGGAGCGGCCCCGGGTGGATTGCCTTGTCCCGCCCTGCATGCTGCTCGGGGGGTGGTTTTGCAGGCCACGTCCGGCAAGCAGGGAGACTTGAGTCGCGCTGGGCCCTTGCCCGTGGCCGGTTTGGCCTGAGCGCGCGGGTGCAGGAGCGCCGGGGGTCCCGACTGTGGCGTGTCCTGGTGGGCATGCAGCGCGGTGCCATGAGGTGGGCAGAGCACAGGGGTGGTGTGGTGGGAGGCCCCTGAGGCGAAGGGGCCGTGGCAGGATGGGACGGTAGCGCTGCAGTGTGTGTTCGCCCACGAGGTGGAACGCTGGCCTGATTTGTGAGCGAGGGTGCCGTTGTGCAGCTGCGGGTGAGATGGGTCTGAGGGCCCTGGAGGACGCCTGAAGCGCGGAGGGCATCAGCGTCGCACGGCCCGCCAGGCCGCCGGGAAGGGAGCCTTCCGTGGCGCTTCCCCGCCGTTGGGCCAGGTGTGTCCTCCCAGCCGCGGGGTCCACGAGTTCCTGCGTGGCCCGCTGAGGGAGGGGGACGCGGGGTAGGCAGGTGTGAGCGTGTGGGTTTCTGGGCCGGCGGCCGGACGCCCGTGTCGGAGGCCTGGGCCCTGGTGCACAGTGTGTCCCTTTTCTCACGGATGCGTGTCCTTCGTGTACACTTGCTCAGGCGGAGTTGGCGTGGGAGGCGTGGCGAGAGCCTGGCAGCAGGGTGCCCAGCTTTGCCGAGGACGTCGGGCCCCGATGACCAGCTGGCATCCGTGTGTCCACGGCGCTGTGTGGCGAGGACGGTAAGCAGTGCTCGGACCCCGGCCCTTGCCCTCCACCCTGAGGACCTGGCTGAGCTGCGAGGGCCACGTCCTCCGTGGCCGGGCAGTGGGCCGCGCCTTGGGCAGGCGTGGAGTGGAAGTCCCGTCCCCGTGGCTGGGTTGGCCCGGGCCTGGACCCTGGGCGCTGCCAGGGGTGTCGCAGGTGGCCGGCTGGTCCCGTGCCCGCGCAGCGACGCGGACCTGGTGGCCTCGTCCGGCGTGCTGGGATCGATGATGAGTCCTGCAATAACATTCCTTGGAAAAGCTGAACAAAATGAGTGAAAACTCACTACCGTCTCGCTCATCGTGACTGAGGTCCAGCACGTTGGCAGCGGCCAGGGACAGCAGTTCCCGGGTGTTCCCGTTCCCCGGGCAAGCAGAGGGGGTGCCCCTAGGCCCGGCGGGTGCGCGGAGGGAGGGGCTGTGGGCGCCCCTGCTGCGGGGGGCGAGCGCGGGGCCCGGGTGGCGTGACCGTGGTGTCGTGGGCTGTGCCCGGCCGCTTGGCGTTGGTGCGGTAGGAGTCCTCAGTGTGCAGGTCGGAGGGCAGCTGGCACCTGCGTGTCCGAGCGCAGGCCCTGGGAGTGCTGGCAGGCCGTGGAGTCCGGTGGGTGCCCGGGCAGTGCCCTGGTCCACTTTTGCCTGGGGGCGAGGTGGTTGGAGACCTCGGGTGGGGCGTGGAGTAGGAGGCAGCAGAGAGGGAGGGCCCAGGAGTGTGGAGGCACGGGGAGTCCTGGGAACGTTGGAGGGGCCGCAGCGCGTTGGAGGCGGCGTGAGACGTGCGGGCATTGGCGTGTGGCCCGAGCCCTCGTCCGTGCCACGTGCGCGGGTGGCCCGCGGAATGAAGAGTGTGGAAGGTGGAGGGGGCCCGTGTGGTGGGTGCAGCGAGGCACGTTAGGGAGATGCGAGTTCGGTCCTGGGTGGGCGCGGGTGCCCGTGTGGTGTGTCCTGGAAGACCCAGGCCGAGGAGGCGGGCAGGGCGTTGGCCTGCCTTTCCCGTGGGAGTGCCACGGGGGGTGGCGCGGGGGGTGGCCGGCTGGGAAGGCTGGAATGGCGGTGTGGCATTCCCCAGACTGGCCCTGGTGCCCAGTAGGGGCAGCGATTGGAGTGCGGGCCGCAGGGCCGCATGCAGTGCAGGGGCGCCCCAGCGGGTCCGCAGGCGTCACTGCGTGGCCGCCTGGGCCTGGCAGTGAAGGCGAGCTTCCCAGGGCGTAGGTAGCCTTTGGCCCGGGGCAGTGGGGTGTTGCCGCCGTCCCTGTTCCCAGGGCCGGCTGGCCTTGCCGGCACAGCCCCTGTGGGTTGGCCCTGCCTGCGCGTGGACCTGTTCCCCCAGGCCTTGGGGGGACTGTGCCTTTGTCCCCGGGCGTGCGGGCTGGGGAGCGTGCTGTCCGTCGGGGCCGCCGGAAGGCTGCCTCCTTGTCCCGCGGGGTTTGTGGCCCAGGTTGCACTCGCCCCGGGCGCTCCGGGGCTGGCGTGGGAGCTCTTCTGCCTGTGCATGGTGTCCTGCGGCGGCGAGGCCACCCTGCGCTGGTGCGGCAGGCCAGTGGGCGTGTCCGTGGGGTGTCATGCGGCTGCGGTGGTCCGTGTGAGCTCCTGGGGGTTGAGGTGAGGCGGCTGCAAGCGAGTGTGGTTGGGCAAGTGCAGCCAGCGAAGGAGGTTTTGGTTCCTGGCCGGGGCGTGCGGCAGGCCAGGAGACCGGTTGCTGGGGCTGTGCTGTGTGCTGGCCGTTGGCGAGGGCTGAGGCAGAGTTCGGCTGAGGGCCTGTGCCAGGAGAGGAGGGAGGAAGAGGGCCCAAGTGTGCAGGCTCTCAGAGGTGGCGCGGGCCCCTTTTGTCCCGCCAGAGGCCCGAGGTGGGCCCGCTGGGAGCCGGGAGCGGCCCCGGGTGGATTGCCTTGTCCCGCCCTGCATGCTGCTCGGGGGGTGGTTTTGCAGGCCACGTCCGGCAAGCAGGGAGACTTGAGTCGCGCTGGGCCCTTGCCCGTGGCCGGTTTGGCCTGAGCGCGCGGGTGCAGGAGCGCCGGGGGTCCCGACTGTGGCGTGTCCTGGTGGGCATGCAGCGCGGTGCCATGAGGTGGGCAGAGCACAGGGGTGGTGTGGTGGGAGGCCCCTGAGGCGAAGGGGCCGTGGCAGGATGGGACGGTAGCGCTGCAGTGTGTGTTCGCCCACGAGGTGGAACGCTGGCCTGATTTGTGAGCGAGGGTGCCGTTGTGCAGCTGCGGGTGAGATGGGTCTGAGGGCCCTGGAGGACGCCTGAAGCGCGGAGGGCATCAGCGTCGCACGGCCCGCCAGGCCGCCGGGAAGGGAGCCTTCCGTGGCGCTTCCCCGCCGTTGGGCCAGGTGTGTCCTCCCAGCCGCGGGGTCCACGAGTTCCTGCGTGGCCCGCTGAGGGAGGGGGACGCGGGGTAGGCAGGTGTGAGCGTGTGGGTTTCTGGGCCGGCGGCCGGACGCCCGTGTCGGAGGCCTGGGCCCTGGTGCACAGTGTGTCCCTTTTCTCACGGATGCGTGTCCTTCGTGTACACTTGCTCAGGCGGAGTTGGCGTGGGAGGCGTGGCGAGAGCCTGGCAGCAGGGTGCCCAGCTTTGCCGAGGACGTCGGGCCCCGATGACCAGCTGGCATCCGTGTGTCCACGGCGCTGTGTGGCGAGGACGGTAAGCAGTGCTCGGACCCCGGCCCTTGCCCTCCACCCTGAGGACCTGGCTGAGCTGCGAGGGCCACGTCCTCCGTGGCCGGGCAGTGGGCCGCGCCTTGGGCAGGCGTGGAGTGGAACTCCCGTCCCCGTGGCTGGGTTGGCCCGGGCCTGGACCCTGGGCGCTGCCAGGGGTGTCGCAGGTGGCCGGCTGGTCCCGTGCCCGCGCAGCGACGCGGACCTGGTGGCCTCGTCCGGCGTGCTGGGATCGATGATGAGTCCTGCAATAACATTCCTTGGAAAAGCTGAACAAAATGAGTGAAAACTCACTACCGTCTCGCTCATCGTGACTGAGGTCCAGCACGTTGGCAGCGGCCAGGGACAGCAGTTCCCGGGTGTTCCCGTTCCCCGGGCAAGCAGAGGGGGTGCCCCTAGGCCCGGCGGGTGCGCGGAGGGAGGGGCTGTGGGCGCCCCTGCTGCGGGGGGCGAGCGCGGGGCCCGGGTGGCGTGACCGTGGTGTCGTGGGCTGTGCCCGGCCGCTTGGCGTTGGTGCGGTAGGAGTCCTCAGTGTGCAGGTCGGAGGGCAGCTGGCACCTGCGTGTCCGAGCGCAGGCCCTGGGAGTGCTGGCAGGCCGTGGAGTCCGGTGGGTGCCCGGGCAGTGCCCTGGTCCACTTTTGCCTGGGGGCGAGGTGGTTGGAGACCTCGGGTGGGGCGTGGAGTAGGAGGCAGCAGAGAGGGAGGGCCCAGGAGTGTGGAGGCACGGGGAGTCCTGGGAACGTTGGAGGGGCCGCAGCGCGTTGGAGGCGGCGTGAGACGTGCGGGCATTGGCGTGTGGCCCGAGCCCTCGTCCGTGCCACGTGCGCGGGTGGCCCGCGGAATGAAGAGTGTGGAAGGTGGAGGGGGCCCGTGTGGTGGGTGCAGCGAGGCACGTTAGGGAGATGCGAGTTCGGTCCTGGGTGGGCGCGGGTGCCCGTGTGGTGTGTCCTGGAAGACCCAGGCCGAGGAGGCGGGCAGGGCGTTGGCCTGCCTTTCCCGTGGGAGTGCCACGGGGGGTGGCGCGGGGGGTGGCCGGCTGGGAAGGCTGGAATGGCGGTGTGGCATTCCCCAGACTGGCCCTGGTGCCCAGTAGGGGCAGCGATTGGAGTGCGGGCCGCAGGGCCGCATGCAGTGCAGGGGCGCCCCAGCGGGTCCGCAGGCGTCACTGCGTGGCCGCCTGGGCCTGGCAGTGAAGGCGAGCTTCCCAGGGCGTAGGTAGCCTTTGGCCCGGGGCAGTGGGGTGTTGCCGCCGTCCCTGTTCCCAGGGCCGGCTGGCCTTGCCGGCACAGCCCCTGTGGGTTGGCCCTGCCTGCGCGTGGACCTGTTCCCCCAGGCCTTGGGGGGACTGTGCCTTTGTCCCCGGGCGTGCGGGCTGGGGAGCGTGCTGTCCGTCGGGGCCGCCGGAAGGCTGCCTCCTTGTCCCGCGGGGTTTGTGGCCCAGGTTGCACTCGCCCCGGGCGCTCCGGGGCTGGCGTGGGAGCTCTTCTGCCTGTGCATGGTGTCCTGCGGCGGCGAGGCCACCCTGCGCTGGTGCGGCAGGCCAGTGGGCGTGTCCGTGGGGTGTCATGCGGCTGCGGTGGTCCGTGTGAGCTCCTGGGGGTTGAGGTGAGGCGGCTGCAAGCGAGTGTGGTTGGGCAAGTGCAGCCAGCGAAGGAGGTTTTGGTTCCTGGCCGGGGCGTGCGGCAGGCCAGGAGACCGGTTGCTGGGGCTGTGCTGTGTGCTGGCCGTTGGCGAGGGCTGAGGCAGAGTTCGGCTGAGGGCCTGTGCCAGGAGAGGAGGGAGGAAGAGGGCCCAAGTGTGCAGGCTCTCAGAGGTGGCGCGGGCCCCTTTTGTCCCGCCAGAGGCCCGAGGTGGGCCCGCTGGGAGCCGGGAGCGGCCCCGGGTGGATTGCCTTGTCCCGCCCTGCATGCTGCTCGGGGGGTGGTTTTGCAGGCCACGTCCGGCAAGCAGGGAGACTTGAGTCGCGCTGGGCCCTTGCCCGTGGCCGGTTTGGCCTGAGCGCGCGGGTGCAGGAGCGCCGGGGGTCCCGACTGTGGCGTGTCCTGGTGGGCATGCAGCGCGGTGCCATGAGGTGGGCAGAGCACAGGGGTGGTGTGGTGGGAGGCCCCTGAGGCGAAGGGGCCGTGGCAGGATGGGACGGTAGCGCTGCAGTGTGTGTTCGCCCACGAGGTGGAACGCTGGCCTGATTTGTGAGCGAGGGTGCCGTTGTGCAGCTGCGGGTGAGATGGGTCTGAGGGC